>NW_024066254.1:0-272245 GCF_014898535.1 Botrytis deweyae
ATTACTTTTAGTACAATTAAATAATATTGTTTTATAATGAATATAAATGATTTAATTATGAAAGATTTTTTTTAGAAAAGATAATCATATTACATAAGATCTTAAAAAAAGATTTAGTATATGTTTAGAAATAGGAATATAAATCCTTTTAAAAAACAAATATAGAACAAAAGATTTAAAAGATACTTGTATTTTATAAAGTTTTGTTAATATAATATTAAAAAAAATACAAAAGAATTGCTGTAATATTTCATTATGATTAATCTTTAATTATCTAAAATAATATCACTCTTGATTTCTAATTATATATTAAGTATCTATAACCAAAAATATAATTATTAGAATTATCTAAATAAGTTAACAATTCGAAATTAGTTTTTTTTTAAATATAGTATTCTAATTGGTCTTCAAGCATAAAAATTAATATAGAAATCTATCACGGAGGTAATAGCTAGGTCTAATAATCACTTTAATCAGAAGATAAGTATATAAAGTAATAATAAACTAGATTGACTTAAGATATAATCATAATAATCACACCTTCTTTATATACCCTAATCGGGCAAGGTATTCGTTTAATTAAGTATATAGAGCATATAAATGAAATAAATGAGATAATATTAGTAATTATAGGAATAAGTACTCAAAAGGAGTACCGGGATTAGTGCTTATAAGGTTACACTATCCGGTGACTTCCGTGACAAAATCATAATAATAATTATAATGAAAATCGATTTGATTAATATTATAATAATAATTATTAGGGTTAAAGAGAATATTTATTCGATCTATATTAGTTTTAATAATAGTATAATTATTAAAGTCCTATCATGTAACAATAATATTAAAACCAATAAAATAATATAAGAAGTAAATCACTAATTATATTAAAACTAAATAAACTATACTCAAAGTATATCAAATTATTTTAGATTAATTATAAATAATAAGATTAATTATAAATACATTCATTTAAAGAATATAATTATATAAAGAAATTACATTTATAATTACAAATAAATAATAATGATAAATTTAATTGAAATATAATCTTTTTATTTATAAATTTATTCTAATTTAAAAAAGTTTCAGATGAATATTCTAATAAATCTTTAAATGACTTTATAATAGTCGTTTTATGATTGATATTAAAACTATACTATTAAAGATTTTTATTTATATAGATTATATAAGCTATACTATTAATATATAGTCTATATACTATATTTTTATTAAATTTCAATGTTGAAAAGTAATTATAAGATTATTTTTGTAATTTAAATATTAAAGTCAGCTTTAAAAACATAAAGAGATTACTTTTTATTAATAAAATATATAAAAATAATATAAAAATATATAGCGTACAGACTATATACTAGTAGCGTAGCTTATATAATCTATATAGCCGATATCTTTAAGTAGTATAGTTTTAGCTTTAATATTAAGACAGCTTTATAATCTAATATTTTATATCTATTAAAATATTCAAGTTAAAAGTAAATTATTTAAAACAATAATCAATTAGAAAGAATCTGAATTCTAAATCAAAGAATTTTCTTAAAGAAATAAGTTTTTAAGAAAATCTTTATAAATTATAATGTATATAACAATTATTAAATTATTTAAAAAATTCTATTCAAAGATAGATTTAATACAATTAATAGTCTTAAATAGAATTATAATTAATCTAATTCGGTTTTAATGATATTATTATATAAATATTATACTAATTAGTAGAGAATATTAAATAGCTCTTAATAATTATTATAAGTATAGAAATTTCTATAAAAAAAAAGTAAAGACTTAGATAAATAAAATTTTGAAAAATGATAAGTATATTTTAAATTTCGAATAATATTCAATATTTTGATTAATAATAGTAATAATAATTTTAGTTCAAAATCTAAATTCGTAGTGATTTTCAGAGATAAGAACATTTTAAGAATTTAAATTAGATATATATAATATACTTTCTCAAAGAAAAATTCTTTCTCGAAGAAATTTTTAATTATAGAAAAATAATGTTATATAAAGGAATATCTTAATAAATAATATTATAAAAAACAACTTATAAGAGATAACTTAGTAGAAATAGTCTCGAAAGTTAGAAACAATTTTCTTCTTTAAAATATTAAATTACTTTATTATAACAATATAAGATTAATAATTATTCTTTTATAAGTTAAAGAGAAAATCTAATTTTATAATTTATATACTCTACTATCTTAGTTCTTTTATATTAATTTACTTATTAGTCACTCATTAATAGGCTCTCTTTATTTTATTATATTAATTTCTTTTTCCTCTATTAATTGCAATGTTTATACTTCACGCGCTTTAATAGGCTTAGTTCCCTGTACGCTCAGCGGCGCTAAGAAACCCGTGATAAATGGCTCTATCGTAAGCTTGTAGTTACAGATCTGCCTCATGTCTTCAGTAGCCTGCCGCGCTCAGGCTTCATGCTTTGTCTCAACAACAGATCATAGCAGTCTTGCTCGCTTTTTAATCCATTATTGCGACTTTCCTCATCTTGCTGTCGATCGAATTACATTTTACACACTTTTGACACAATCATCAATCGATCCGTCTTCCTTATCAACTCAAGTAAATAATAACTAAATCATCGGGATTCACCATATAATCAACATTGAATTCAATCAATTCACACCCTGATACTACCACAGTCAATCAATCCCGCACTTGCTTCCTAATTGAAAACAACATCCATTATTTTGAAACATCTGAAGAAGGTACACATCCTCTTGCATTTTCCATTTGATACCTCTTGTTCTTTATTTATACAGACCAGTACAGTCAGTTTCCATTGTGTCCAAAGATCTAATAATCATGCAGGGCGATCCTACCAAAAAATAACACAACCATCCGACTCCTTCATCCTCGGATACACACCCATCAACGCAAGCAAACTCAAGAAATCATCTCAAAGATCGGAAAATGGCAGCACCAGGAACCCAATCGCTCAAGGTCAGATTCATTATATCATATGGGAATATCGATCTCACAGTTTGTTGAGCAAGGAAACTGACCTTATCTGTGAACAGTGTGTTGTGACAGGAGATGGAGCTGTTGGCAAAGTACTTCTCTCCCTTTTATCAATGTCATAATCAACTCAATCACTGACATTATTTTTACAGACATGTCTCCTGATTTCGTATACTACTAATGCATTTCCTGGAGAATACATCCCTACTGTGTGAGTTTGGATGCTTGGTTACAACAGGCTGGCCACTAACTTGGCTAGATTCGATAATTATTCTGCCAGCGTGATGGTTGACGGAAAGCCAATAAGCTTAGGTCTGTGGGATACTGCTGGACAAGAAGATTATGATAGACTGCGCCCGCTTTCCTACCCCCAAACAGACGTATTTTTGATCTGTTTTTCGATTGTCAGCCCTCCATCTTTCGATAACGTCCGAGCAAAGGTATGTGTGGAAATCTTCAAGATTCGCAAAATGTGATCATGTTTCACTGACTCAATTGAATGACAGTGGTTTCCTGAGATATCCCACCATGCGCCTGGCGTTCCAATTATTCTTGTTGGAACGAAATTGGATCTTCGAGATGACGAGCCTACCAAAGAATCCCTTAGATCCAAACGAATGGAGCCTGTAACCTATGACCAGGCAAGAGTTGTTGCCAAAGAAATCAGGGCACACAAATATTTAGAATGTTCTGCGCTCACGCAGAGAAACCTCAAGAGTGTATTCGATGAGGCAATTCGGTAAGATATTTTCCTCGAAGCATGATATGACTGAGAAACTGACCACATGAAGTGCTGTCCTGAGCCCACAACAACAAGCACCCAAGCCGAAGAAGTCTAAGTGTACAGTTCTATGAAGTCAGATTGATTTGAGACAACAACAGGCGACGATCTATAGATACAGTGAACTGGTTGGAAGTGCTTTAACTTCTACAATAATCGGAGATGGAGAGTTTCGAGGAGTAAGGTGCGGGGAAATATGAATGGGTTAATACAAGCTTTTTCTGTTTATCGACTTTTTCAATTCTATGCTGTAGAATTTGGCATTATATGGATGTGGCAGCATATATCGATGCAACATGCGTCCCTGAAGATACCGAAGATACCTCTTTTTCTGTAGATAGGTCACGATAAATGCATGGTGTAATGAACAAATCAATATGTATCTTGAATTTCATTAATACTGAAGATTGGTTCACTTCAATTTGTATGCTATTTTAAACGGGTATCATAATTCATCCACCGATTCTTGCCTTTCTACTTGGATGGACTCCACTATCCTCAGCCAATACATGCTTCACTCCCTGAACTGCTTCCTTTTTGCTAACCTTAGGATTGTCGGCCTGGTGTTTTTGTTAGTATGTCACGAACAAGCAAATGTACCTCTTGCCAGAGAAGTGTGCCGTCCAGCAGCAGAAACATATAAAATAGGAGAATCATTACCTCTTGTGCTTGTCTCACACGTTGCTCATTCAGTTTCACATTTTTCTCTTTGATTTTGGACCGACGATCTTTAGTGTTACCACCGCCTCCGGCACTATCATAACGGTTAGATGGAACACGAATGGTGGGCGGAAGGATGTTACTCACGTCAGCTCAACGTTGAGCTTCCTTGGTGCTGAGATACCATCATTGAACGTGGATTGGTGAAATTGCTTCAAGCAAGTTTTCATGTGATCATAGCCTTCGAACTCAAGGAAAGCACAGCCCCTTGATTTAGTAGGATTTTCCTTCTCCGTGAGATGGCGGACCGATGCAGGTTTAACGGCTGCAAAGTGGTTTTTTATCGATGCTGTTGTAGCAGTGAATGGCAGGTTTCCTAACAACATGTGAGCCCAAAAAATAGAAAATGTCTTAGGGAGGGACTTCTACCGATAAAAACAATGAATCTTGCAGCCTTGCTCTCGGAATTTCCACCAGAAACAGCTCCTTGCTTCTTGGTCTTCGAACGTTTTTTCTCGGCATTAATTTGATCAGAGGGTCCAGTAGCATTTTCTGTCGCAGGTTCTGCCGTCTGCGTTATAGACGTTGACTTTGCATCAGCCTCCCTAGCTTTCCTCTCCGCTTTCCTTTCCTTCTTAGACTTCTTAGGCGCAGCTTCGGTCTCCGCTATATCTGATGGCTCTTCAATTTGCATGGGCAGTGAAGACGATTCGGTTGAAGAGGTTTTATTCTTCTTGGACTTGTGATGGGACTCTACGTTCTGATATGCGGTTTCTTCGTTCCTGTTTAAAGTGACGGTCTGGCCAACTTTCGCGTCATCATCTATAGATCTTTTTCTTTTTGTCGAAACGGCGCCATCGTCATTTGCTTCTGTTTCAAGGCCGTCAGGTATGTCGGGAATTGAATTCTCGATCTTGCGCCTTTTGGCTTTTCTTTCGGCTCGAGAAGCTCCCGTTCCAAATCCCATAATGAAACTAAATGAATGGTTGGATAGTTGATGTAGGAATTGGAAGAATAGGTGGTTATCAGAATGTCAAAATCTAGCCAAACAATTTTCGAGTTTCCAGTTTGATTATTTCCTGTCGCGAGAAATATTCTGCCTATGGCGGTGAGAGGGATTTATCTTCACTAGCCGATTTGGGCTAGTTCTACGATGGGCCAATTTGGTGGGAAAAGCATTCATCAGTCAATCACTTTCCAATCTTGAAGCTTTGGTAGGCTCGAGGTAGGGAATTTTATCATAATCTATTTCGTCGCTTAAAGTGCATACTAACGTATATTACTCCTAACAAAACTTCTACCAGGTAGACAAAACACAAAGGAGATGGAAGTGCCTTGAACGCCTCTCGACCACCACTTCTTGTTCTATTATCCTAGGCTTTCCATGCAATCGTTCGAAGGCTGAGCTGTATCATTAAGAGGCAAAAATACATGGATGTAATATCAAATACTGATGGATCATGTTATGTATGTATCCACCCTTGTCACTTCACACTATTTGAAAGTCGTCCCACGCGCCCTTCCGTTGAGATCCAGAAATTTCCGTCAACTTGCATCTGGCTATCAAACAGCCAAGTATAATCCTAAAATGGGAGCCAGGAAAGGGAACCCTATGCTTGGTAGTATTTTAAAGGCGTCTCCAGTATAAAGAAGGGGACTGGCCGTGACGAGTTCCGGGGCAGTATTATAGGTTGTGTGAATCAAATCAAAAGGCGCTGTGGCGGATGTTGTCACTGATGCTGCCACAGTGTCTCTCGTGAGGTGCACCATGGGTGGAAGCGATGAAAAGGTTACTGCAGATGCAAATGGGAGAGCACTTTGAATCTGAAGTCCGCTAAGTGTTGGATATCCCGCAATTGACTGCGAGTCTTCTATCTTGACACCTTGAAGATATTCAGCTTCTCTTCGGCGCAAGGAATCGTGATTTGAAAGCCGAGGTACGGCTAGAATGATGTTGTCGGCAACGCCAACGCATCGAGTAATTGTATGATGTAACGCGGAACCAAAATGTGCAGTATCGCATTGGGAATATATGCATTTGAAGACGGACTGCAGTAAATCAGTCAGCGTATGGCGTTGAGCATTAGAAGCAACGACAGGGCAAAGCTATGGTATGACCAACGTTATGATATTCCGCATCTTGGCAAAGACATGTGTTTTTGTCCACACATTTGCTGGCATATTTTGTGTTTTCCCAACACCGCACTGCACAACCTGCAAATAACTGTTAATGTGGTACGCCTGAATCTCCAAAGAAACATCTTTACCGGGAGCAGGAAAATTCCCGTCACTTGTAGCGGGATTGTTCACCATTGCCACGGCTAATAGCAAGATGGCACGCCTCATGATATACGTAGTAGTTCGGACACACTTGGTCCCACAATCATAGGATGGTCGCCAAATGACCCTGGAACGTTGCGAGTAGGCACTTTTGTTAGGAATCGTTTTATCAAGAAAACGGGTTCAATGAGTGTGTGGAAACGGCCGGAGGAGAAGTTGTTGTGTTGAGATACGTAGACTAGAACGAATAAGAAGAGGACCAAAAATGAGAGAAGCAGGAAAGCTTCATACTAGCAGCTCTTATTTGGTCAGACCTTCCTCCTCGAGTAATCATGCAACACGGACTTGCTACATCACGCCAAAGCTGCATCGGACATTTGCACCTTCCTCTGATTATGATTATCTACTTTTATTAAAAGTTCTATTTTGAAAATTTATGAAAGGAATTGACAATTGCAGTCAATAAAATAGAATCTGTAACTTATCCGTGGAGCCTTCATATCTCTCCCTGAATGGTTTCTGGCCTAGCCAAGTTGTTAAAGGGATCTGCGTCTCTTTCATTTCAAGTATACCCCTCTTCTTCTGATCAATATGAGAGGCATCGATCACAATTCTCTCCAACCTATCGACCGCGAGCGAACCTTCATCCATCAAATCCTTCAATCTCTGAGGTGTACCGACAGCGATTCCGGTCCTTGAAGATTTTAGAAATCCAATGGAGTCCTTGAGCTTGATGTGCTTTGCAAATAACTTTGCAACTTTCACATCTTTGGTCTGAAATTTTCGTACCGCTCTATAAAGTTGTCAGATGAGAACATGCATACACATACATACTGCCAAGCCCAATCATAACAGGAAAGTGACTATACCTAGCAAGATCGGCTGCCCTGAGGCCTGCAGCAGTAACAATGATTGTGTGTGGTGATCCATTCTTCTTTGACGCTGACCAAAGTTTTGTTGTATTGTCAGAAAATTTCTCCAAAAACTCTGGTAAATTATCGAGATTTCGTGGCTTTGTCCATGATGTAGTGTCCTGAACAGCAGAGACTATTACATGCCAATACATTAGCCAAGTTCATAGCATATTTAAGGGTAGGTTCTGTTCACCTGGTATGTATCGATCTTCTAATTCAACGGAACTAAGATCACTTTCGAATCTTCTTGTTTGGCTTGCGACATAATCAACTATCAAATGATCGTTCATCTTTGCAATTGCGTTGTTGAGACCAGCCTCGAGATCGATATCCTCATCATTAAATGAGGAATGCTTCTTCCTTTTCGCACCTTCGTTAATCTTTTCCTTGGGCCCCTCTTGATCATGATTTCCTCCACGCTTTCTTTTCTTCGAAGCTGTTTTATTGGAAGTGCCAGGTCCAGATCCGGTCGTTGGAGCTCTCACTTCTTCAATCAGAGGATCCTGGAGTTCATTTTCAATTGACATTGTGATAGTGTGAGCTCAAGTCGGCGCCGACTCGAAGACTTTCGTAGTAGGAATTGCTGTGAAGTTTTGCGCGAAAGATCCTACTTAGGTTCCTATGCGGACAAAATTTTGACTTTGACAATTATGATTCTGATCCTGGTTGTAGCATACAAAGAACTTATTAATTGCTTTCTCTTTCTCTTCCTATTTCTCTTTCTCAGCCTTTTTCAATCGAAGTTCTTCATAAAATAATTTAAAGCCTTGCGGATCCACAATTGTATTGCATATCGCTAACGCTAAGATAAGATAAGGTTCGCGCGTACAATACTACAATTACTGTTCTGGACGCGTCTTATCTAAACATTGATATTTCGATCATTGATGTTTAACTCAACACTATGAAATTTCCACTAATAAGTACATGTTAGATTTACTTTGCAACAGAATAAATTTGTCCGTCAAATCGAAATTAATCTTTACCAGGAAAACGACAAAGCATAGTAATTAACATTTTATCTATTTGCCAATAGAAGATATACATTGCTATGAGTGGAAGACCAGAAACTCCTTTGCGCCGCACTTCTACTGCTGGACTATCTCCAACAGACGCAAGCTATTCGAGAACGCCCAGTCGTGGCTCAAGGTTAGGTGGCTCAGAATTCAGGACCAAGACTCTGACACCCCATGGGAGAGCAGCTTTGCGAGAAGTTGAGGCTCGACGAGCAGGATTGACTCCAGGGAAGGATAGAAGACGAAGTGGTAGACAGCAAAGGGAAACACCTCGAGATGTATTGCGATTATTGAGCAGGACTTTAGCTCCTCAAACCCGTCCGACAATTCCATCTCCTCAAAGAGCACCCAGCAACTCCAGAAGACAGACTTTACTTTTGGATGACGACTTTGACGACGGTCCGAACCTTGTGCCCCCACGACTTTCCATCCCCCTAGATGACGACAATGACGAAGATGATAATGAGGATGACGAAAGTCTTTTGCTTCCTAGTTTGGCGGCTTTAGAGGACGAAAATCTGACCACGCGATCTATCGAGCTTTCAAGGAGAGCTGTCACTGAGAGACCGAGCAGGCTGTTCTCGAGGGGTAGTTTCGGGAGCATCCGTGGAAGCGATCAGTTCGGAAACTTGGACGAAGCAGACTTTGGACGAGATGAAATGGAAACAAGCTTCTTCAATGCAAATGATTTTGAGAATGATGATTTTCGAGAGATGGCTAACTCTCCATTTTTCGGAAGGTAAGTCCAGGAGCCTACATTCAAACAGGCCCATTGAGCTGACGCAAGCTAGTGATCGCGCAGGATTACAGGGAGAATTGGAAACCGCGTTGCATCGCCGGTCTCTTCTACCAGGGCGAAGTAGTGATATCAGACCATACAATTCACCGTCCGAGGAAAGGGATGCGACTTTTGTGTTCACAGTTCCGCAGCCCGAAATACCAGCGCAATTTGAACCTTCGCCATCACCAGAAGATACTTCAACTGCGATGCCTATTATGGACGAAATTTCTTCCCCTCCTGCCAATTTTCAAGGAGATGATTTTGAAATGGATGATGAAGCCATGAATGGTGAGAGTGACACTCGAAGACTGTCGGATCTTGTAACGGACGATGAAGCCATGAATGGTGAGAGTGACACTCGAAGACTGTCGGATCTTATAATGGACGATGAAGCCATAGACGGTGAAGATGGCACTCGAAGACTGTCGATAGGAGCGTTCGAGGACTCCCGTCTTAGTGATGACGAACCCCTTACAGTATCCGTTCAAAAGGCGATATCAGAAAATTCTAAGAGGACATTCCAGAAGAAGGTTAACAAGGTTTCAAAACATGGGTTGAAATACAAATCATTACCTCTAGGTGTAGTGAAGAAACATGCAATCAGCCTGGCAAGGATTGGAGCCGGCAAAGGAGACAAGCTGAGTGGGGATGCTCTTGATGCGATCATGCAAGCAACCGACTGGTTCTTCGAACAGATTAGTGACGATTTAAGCACATACTCTGAACATGCCGGACGCAAAACAATTGATGAGAGTGATGTTTTAATGTTGATGAGAAGGTATTTATCTAAACATGACTAGAGTCTTGATACGTGCTGAGTGTTTTACAGACAACGCCAAACCAATGCTACAACAACGCCATTTTCACTTGCACAAAGTCGCTTGCCTAGAGAGCTCTTACAAGACGTAAGAATGGTTCCCCCCTTGATTTCGAAAGACCGGCCCCGACCAAAACCACCCAGAAAATGAGGTAAAACACGCGCTATCCTCAAGACCATTCTTTATTTTGACGAACTCGTCGAGCGATGTCTGCAGATGGTTTCTTTACAACCATCCATAGCATAACTGACGTAGCAGCAGCCAAGGCGTACCTGTCAAATTATAGCGTTAGCACACATGACGACAGGATGTATTTAACTTTTTCGCTAATCGTTAGAAGTACCTACCATGTAAATATGTACTGTGTGTGGTTGTTTCGGAGATTGACTTCTGCCGGTCTTCCTATTGGAATCCCACGTGCAGCGCGATCCCAAGCCATCAAGAGGTCAGGTTCTGTGGTTTTGTAAGCTTTGTGGCACTCGAAAAATAATGAAAATACCATCTTACCCATTGTTTCTTCAATCCAAACAGGTTGACTTCCTGTCAACTTAGCCATTTGCTCGACGTCAGGAAAGTAAAATTCCTGAGTCTGTGGACTATTATCTGGCGTGAAATAATTCTTCTTCCAAGGTTCCCGCAACAATCCCTCGACCGTTACCTCACCTTGAGGCAACCCATCAGGCCTACTTGTTTGCTTCTTATATTTCTTTTCGATCCAACCCCGGTTTACAAGAACACTAGTGCCCTTACCATCTCGCTCCAAAGGAGTAATGACGAGATATCCGTCTTTCCCATCATGCAATCGAGGGCCAATCAGCATTTCTTGATCGTGTCTAAAGTGACCAGTCGCAAAGATTCTCCTATAGTCGAATTCTTTGATTGCCGAAGGATCAATGTGTGGGGGAAGTGGTAAAGGATCACGAACGAGGCGATCCTCAAATTTTGCAATGAGCTTTGATTTCCAATCCAAACGTTGCACTTGCCATGTCCCCAAGGCGAAAGCTGTTAGAGGAATCAAAGCTATTTATATCATGTATATTAGACAGTCTTCTAGGCAAGAAAAGTTGGGCAGCTCGTGACTTACCTAGAATAATAAGACCAGGCCCATGCCTTCTTCCTGTGCGCACCAAGTTCGGGGGATTGTCTATAATAGATGTGAAATTGGGATCATCAGCAGCCTGTCTGGACTTGACGCGGGTTCCTGCGAAACATCGATGATTTCTTGGGCATTTTGGGGATTGGAAGGGAAAAGTTATCCTCCTAGTATGAGATGAAAACGTATTGATACGATTGTAAGATAGAGCTGAGACAGGGGGACGCATATTTAATACGATTGACGCATGAAGTGTATAAACAACGTCAATATGCTAGGGATTCCTTCGATGTTATTACTCTAGCAGATTCCACTAGGTAGCTACAAGTATAAGTATTATATTCTCTCCAGCTCTTTTATCGCAACATAAGGTATGTCGTGCACGTGCAAGACTATTTTTTGAAATTGTCTGATTACCTACGTAGGAGGGCCGGGGTACTTGTTTGAGCGGTTATCAGCCACACTCGCCACACAAGCCACCTGAACCTTTGTGATCCATGGCGGGGAGGCCCGGTTGCATAGGTAATTTGAAGGGTATCAAACGCCTCCAGGGCTACCAGTCTACCAGTACCCAGAATCCATCTAGAACATCTATTCACTCTGTCACCACAACTCTTTCCATCAAGATATCATACCACATCATATCGTCTAGGATTGAAGCAATTATATCTACCCTCATAAACATCTTGAATACCAGGTGACATTTACACTGTTCCATTGACTTACAATCAAGGTCACTACAGTAAAGAAATCAACTATTTGTACTTCCCCTCAACGATCCATTGACTTGCTCACGCCAGATAACCATACCTGTTTACATTTTTCGCCCTCATAGCTAGAGTCGGTCTTCATAACACGGTCTCCATATTGACGCAGGAAATCGATATACCTCCCCACTTCTGCAAAGTCATCCAAGAAATATATTGTTTAGCGATTTCGGTATATGACAGCGGCGGCAATGTTTTACACCGGTGATATCAATAGCGGGATCAGCAAGGCTTTAGCGGAATCTAAACTTGTTGCATGTTTCGTAACGAGTAAATACCATTCCTCTCACGTTTTCATTCGATCGATGTAATGACCACGTGCCCAATAGATGGCAATGAAGAAAGCAGACTCTGGGAAGATGATTTCTTGCGAGATTCCGAGGTAATTTGAGAATGGTGAACCCCTCTTGCTAGATGCTAAATCGTTGTCTAGTTAAGTTCTCACCTACAAGAAAGAACAGTTTTGCTGCGCCTCAGTGCTGGTTCTGAAGAAGCCAACTATCTCGCTGCAATCTTTCCTATTCCAAAAGCTCCAACTCTTGTTGCTATTTGGTGAGCACGATTAACTCTTTCTTTCATTCGGTATATCTTGATGCACACGGACGGGGCAGATTTTATAAGTATGGGGCATAAATCAATCGTGCATTCTTAACGATGGTGCTTTATCTCAAATGTTCAAGTGTAACAAAATGCGTCTTTCTGTTCATGTTGAAGTTGCATGGATTCGCGAATAGTCACGCTTTCCCCTTACACAGTCATGCGTCTACTTCTTTTGCTTCAATTTTATTTGGCCTTTCTATTTCTTCTACGGTTGCCTGCAGGCAGTAAAAAAATGTGCTGGGAGTGCTGACCTTTGGGCCCACAGGAATGGAGAACTCAAAGAATATTTAAGTGCAGGCATAACCAAAGACGACTTTTTGACACGATTCAAGAAAGCCTTGGAATCTACATCTAACCAGAGGAATGTCGAGAATGACCGCCCTATTTCACCAAATGGAACGCGAACCTTGGAGAATCCAGAACGACGTACGACCGAAGGCCAATCATCGGGTGTTTCACCCACTGGTAATCCGAACAACGGTTCTACGTCCGTTTTACAATCAATTCGTAATAATGCTACTGGGCAACCGAGCTCGAGCTCTCTTCCTAGAGACCCCAAAGGCAAACTACCTGAAGATTCAAAGGCCACTGCGGAAGATCACTCTAGAAACCCATCTCAAGCGGCGGAAACCGTTAGTTATGCTGCGATTCAAAAGAAGCGTCAGCAAGAGGCTAGAGAAGAGCGAGCGCGCATTCTTGCACTCGTTGAGAGTGACAAAGCAAGAAGACGAAACGATGCAGGACGCAAGTCTAGTCGTAGTAATCACTCCACAGAACAGCCAATGGCATCCAGCGACAAGGACACATCCATACCAACCCCGGTGTCAAAGGCACAGGATTGTGCCCTTCAGATCAGACTTTTTGATGGATCTTCCATACGTTCGAGATTCTCTAGCACCAGTACCCTAAGTGGTGACGTGAGAAAGGTAATGTGAAGAAGTCCATTAAAGCACCAATGATATTTTCCTAGGGTATTGAAAAACTGCATCATCAACAACTTTTATGTACCTGAAGACAATAAATGGCAATGCTGACGATGACTAGTGGATTGATAGTCAACAAAAGGACGACGTGCCTTATATATTCAAGCACGTTTGTACGCCTTTGCCAAACAAAACCCTCTCAATGACCGATGAAAGTCAACCCATAGCATCGTTAGGTCTGTTTCCAAGCGCTACGTGAGTAACATTTCACTTAGGCCTATATAGTCTTGATCGATACTCTTTGACACTAATATGGAGGCAACAGACTTATCATTGTTCCGGTTCCAACGTATACTTCGGCTTATGAAGCAACAGAATCAAGTGGCATCTTATCTAGAGGAATTGCTGCTGGATACGGCCTCGGCGCCTGGGGTGTCAATAGGGTAATGGCTACTCTTGGTAGCATTGTTGGTGGTTCGGCTGCTGCATCGAATACAGAACAGATGGCTGGACCTAATGCATCAGTAGGAGGTGGCCGTGCGTCAAATCTAAGAACTCTTAGAGATCAGAATCATAATGACAACCATCATGAGTTGTACAATGGAAATACTGTAAGTTTTGCCAAGTTTACATTGCACACACCATGCTGAAAATTGCAACAGCTTAACTTCGAGCCTCGAAGGGATGATGGTGACAGGGAAGATTGATCTGTGTGAGATACTCTACTGTTCATAACAGTCACGCACATTGGTCATAAAATACTCTGAGGCATTAGCCATCATCTTCTTCAATCTTCGATTTTACTATTGTGGCGTGAATTGTAACACGACACACATAGTTAGCTATTGGTCCGGCCTGTATTTGTAGATAGGGCACGTATGTCGTCAGTAATGAACGTTTCAAGTTGAGCTCTTCTAGCAGCACCGCCTCTTTGTTTTACATACTCATGAGCAATCATTACAGTATGTTCACGGATAAGCATTGAAATCATTTAGTAGTACAGAACACGGCGTCAAGATATAAAGTTGTTATTGAGTATCCATTTATATGGCTGATTACGGTCCAACGAGCATTAGCGGAAAGTTCCTCTTGTAATGTTGCCCAAATCAAATCGATGTATTCGCCAGTCGACTAATGGTGGAACGACTCATGGGCTGACCATATCATGCTTGTATTCTTTCCTTAAGCCTCGGGGCTCATTCCAAATGGTCTCATCTCAAGCAAGCTTTGCGGCACCTTTCTTGTGTGGGCCGAACAGGCCAAGAAGATAGGCCGAACGTGTCAAGAACAAGAATACCTGCTACATGTTAGACATCGAATTCCACCGCATGAAAAGTACAGATTGAGAGTGGTCTTACCGTTACTCCTATATTTCCAAAAGTCATTGAATTCCATTGAGTGACATTTCCGACCCTTTCCCATCCCAAGACACGGTAGGTAACAACAAAATGACCAATATCACCCAACCAACAAGCAAAGAGATAGTTCCTAACGACTTTCGACTCCTGCGTACCGCTAAGAATGGCGATTTCTACCATGGCCATCAGAAGATATACCATGCCTAGTTGTAGCGCAACAGCCCGTGCATTATCACTAATAGGTAGGTGACGCGAAATTACAACCTGCTCCTGAATAAACCACTCTGGGGAAATCATTGCAACTATAAAAGCAGCTAAACTATGTCCTAATCAGTATGTTGATGTCAACATTGCAAATGTCAAATACAAACTTACAGTGAAATAGGCTCCAAGACTGTGAAGACAAACTTTGGGAAGAGGGGCAAGATCGAAGCCATGTTTATTGATTGCTGTACAGATATGGTGATGTATCAATGTTGAAATATTTTTGTAGATAAAGTAGGACCGTGTCAGTACCTATGTTAAGATTATCCTTTCAGATGTAGTCGTATACCGAAGCTGCTCTGTACTTTTGCAGCTTGTGATGGTGAAGAGTATCCATTGAAGCAGGTTAAGTTTGAAGGTCTAGAAGTAATGGAGCTGTATAATAATTTAGTGAATATTTTGATTGAAGGAGGCTGAGAGTCGGTGTGATTGGAAGTAGAGGGAAGGGGTTATCTAAGCTCTATTCGAATTCACTAATAAATAATACGAGATTTTGAATTATTCTTACTTGAACGGAATAGATAATCTATTCATGATTATACTAAAATTGATATGAAGGAATCTTTTGATTTATACTCGTATAATATCATTAATATTAAAGACTTCTCTCTATACTTTTATATTAACGATAACTATATAGAGAATTTATTTTTTCTTTCTTTAATAGCTAAATATTCCTTAATGATAAGTTAAAAATATAATATAATCTAAAATCGTATGTTGTAATGACTTTTTAATAAATAAGTAATTTATTATAGTATTAACTCCAACAAAGTAGTATTGATTTTCATCCACTAGTAACGTGCGGGAAACTTTATTCTTAGTAATTATGTGTGATTGGTGAGGTCCATCATCTAGAACGAACTAGTTTGAAAAGTCCACCAGGTCATTGAAACTTATTGATAAAGTTCACATCATACATACATCATAATTATATCATTTCATATATCTATCAATAATCTACTACTTTACCTACTTCCTTCCTTGTTTCATCCTTTCATTCTTTCATTCCTCTATTCTTCTATTCTTCTATTCTTCTGTTCTTGACTCTTGACTCTTGTTTCTGGGGCAATTTCTTTTGTGTTGTCTACATACCCATTCATCATCATACAAGAGAAAAATTACCAATTTTAACGTCTTCACAATATGTCGGATCCATGACAACATAATGCGTACAACTATTGAGCCCCATTTAATGTCTATTCTTAATAACGATGCATCTGAAGCCATCACAAACTCCCCCTCTTTAGAACTTCCTCCATTGCACGATCGAAACATTCTGCAAACTTCTCACCGACCGCTTGTTTTAGAACCCAATGCTGGAACACGATCTGGTGAGCCATCATCACAAGTATCGCAGCATTCCTCGTCCATTGCTCCACTTGACGACAATGAAGTCAATTATCGAGACTCAGAAGAGGGTTTGCGAATAGGGAATGCGGGTATAGGAAAGGACATTAGTGCAATTGAACGAACATTGGGTAGTTCTTCTCCGCAATCTCTGCGAAAGATTTTAGATGACAACACTGGCAACGCAAGACCACTACATCCCAAAAAGCAACAACATAGGGAAAATGGGAGTGATGAGTTTGTTCAATTGCCTAGACCACCCAAAAAGCAAAGATCAAATAAACAAGTGGTGCCACCTATCATCATCGGCTTACATGAACCGCCCCCTCAGGCTGCATTGTTCCCGCCTATTGCATCAAGCTCATTTCACGATAGTCATGGGAGAAATACCTTGAATGCTTTGGCTCCCAAAGTCACAGAAATGAGGGAGGATTTAAAGACAGATGGTGTGATCGTAGCAACGACCCAGGAAGTCTTGGGCCAGAAGGCGAGTACGAAGAAAAAGAGAAAAGACGTAAAGACGAGGAAAAAGTGGTCCGAAGACGAGACGAACAACCTGCTGCTTGGTGTGGATAAGTATGGCGTGGGGAAGTGGATGGATATATTAGAAGATCCGAAGTTCACTTTCAACAATAGGTCAGGAGTAGACCTGAAAGATCGCTTTAGAACTTGTTGTCCAGAAGAACTCAGAGCCGGAAGCCGCAATTCTGGAAACTATCATACTGGTACCAAGGCAGAGAGTGCAAAAGCACAGTCAAAAACGGAATTGGTAACTTTCGACCCATTGACCGGAAATTTCATGACTGGTGAAGATCAAGAGGCTGATGAGACTTTGTCAAACTCTGGCTCTAATCCTGGGCGAAAGCCTCGAAACCATCGGAGAAATCTCACATCCCTTCAAGAGTTAGGAATAAAGGCGCCATTCAAACAGTCAGATCGGAGGAAGAAACGACCCTTCTCCAACCAAGACGATCGTGAAATTAGAGAAGGTTATAATATTTATGGGCCTGCGTGGACAAGAATACAGAGAGATCCTCAATTCAACCTTCAGGACCGACAGCCTACTGATCTTAGAGATCGCCTCAGGAACAAGCATCCCGAACTGTTTAGATCCGGGGAGGACGATACTACTCGGACAGCATCACAGTCTCAGAGCAAGCCTACACAGGTTGAGGACCTGTCTAACACATCTAATCACGCTACAATCGATTCAACTACATTTGCTTTGAATCATGAGATATTAAAGGTACAGTTACCATCCATCTTTTCCCAGTTTCCCACTTAACATTCTTCTATTAACACCAGATAGCCTACCGCAGAACCTACAGACAGCTTGTCATTCTCACAGTCTTTTGATTGGCCTCCGCCCCCATTCCCTTATATTGGAGAGATGGACATCTCTCGATTACTGGAAGACCAAAACCAATGGACACCGTGACCGGCCAAGAGGCTTCATCAAAAGAAAAGAATAAATTAACGCGAATCCCAGCCACAATGACCGACTTGTAATCCTTTTAAGTAGGCCCACGAGTTTTCCATGGCTCATTATACTTGCCCATCCACTTCCACCCCGTGTGCATACGACTGCTGTTTTAGATAGTACGGACACCGAGAGACGAGTGTTGCATCGTGATTCCTCATTTCACAAAATGCCAAATTACAATAATAGATAACTTGTCTTCCCGATCCTTATAGACCATGATTTGAAAATGTCGCCCGGGAATGGTGCGGGCAGCAAGCGTAATCGGCATAGACCAGTCTATCAGCGGCTCCTCTATATTAGTATCACAAGTATCTACAACTTTAAAATATCGAGCTCACACTAACTATGCACGCACGATGGGGCACACGTTGTACAGTGATACTTTTGCAGCTTTCATGTGGTTTTATACGAATATTGAAGCACTTCTACAACTAGATACCATTGTGAATAGCTCCAAGTTTCAAAGATGGCAGGATTTATGATGTTGGAAAATTCTGAAAGAAGTCTAATACATCGACACCCAACGACTCCTTACAGTATATCGCCCAGCACTACAAACTGTGAATTCCCTCCTGAATATGCCCTAATCGTCATCGTCGTTTTCATCGTCATCAGCATTCGGCAAGAGACTGTTGAGATTTCGAATTCTTTCGTTGCGGCCTGAGTGGGCTGGGTAAAGGTGAGAATCATGTTCTAACTTCGCATTTACCCTTAATCCCATTTTAGGTTCGGCTTCATCGTCTTCAGCACCCTCATTCCAAGAATGGGTAGTGACGGTGCCCTGCTCAGTACCATAACCGTTCCACGCAGATGCTGAAATTTGTTAGCCGAAAAGAATTAGTATTGGAATAGGTGGACCTACCAGCGATCATGGGAGCAGTGGGATGCCAACTAGCATCTCTAACTACTGTTTTCCACCTCGGACTATTTACTTCATCTATATCGTCACGCCATCCTCCATGCCACCCCCCGTGCCATTGACCTGGTGGGGGCGGCCTTGTATTCTTTGTTGCCTGGAAAACATCGACTTTGCCCGCAAGCGTTGCATCCATATTCCATATGTACACTTTCCCGTCTTCACTTCCAGAATAGACATATCTTGAATTAGTACTTCCAGGCGGAGAGAAATGACATCTAATCAGAGTCCGCATTACCCTATGGCCTCTGAATGTGACCAAAGAATTATCATTTTTATCGTGGTACCAATCATCTTCATCATAACGTCCCCATCGATAATCAAAGTTTGTTCCGGGGCGACGTTCATTTGCCCTGATGTTGGAAAATTGAGCCGAACTCATGACCATACGCAAGTCCCATAGCTTCATGCTCTGGTCCTTACCATTGCTGAGGATATAGCCTTCAATGTTTTAGTGCACCGTTCTTGAACAACCACGAATCAAAAACTTACGACCGTCTCCTTTGCTATCGAGATACGTTAATCCCTCAATGTGACCAATAAATGCACCCGCTTCTCGACTATCGCCCATACTCCTGGTATCCCACACCTTGATAGTTGTATCATCTGATCCAGAGTAAAGAATGTGAGGCGATGACTTGTCGGCAAAACATACTGCATTGACATCTTCATCATGCCCAAATATCCTATGAAGTGGACGACGACTTTCTATGTCATATACAACAATGGAACCGCCTGTGGTTCCAGCGACAAGCTCACGTCCGTCACCAGAAAATCGAATCGACCAAATACCAAATGACCCTCGTCGATCGAGCCTAGGATTTCGGAAACTAGTGGCAGGATCACCGAGCTCCAGATTATAGGGATCTCCCATATCATTTGGATCTGTCGGAGCGAGACAAACAGTGCTACGTATGGAGGTGTAAGCGAGATATTTGTTGTCAGGGCTCAGTGAAGCATCAGTAAGGGTCCCTAATGACTGTCAATACTTGAGTTACTCTACGGGCTCAATGGGAATTGACGAAGACGCGGATGGATCATGTGTTGGGACCGAAATAAGCCATAATACGAAAAGCTTGTACTTACATTGCCCATAAGGGTAGCTTACAGTCTTATAGTACCGCCACTTATAAGGGTTGGATGTATCATACATGCGGACTTTGAAATCCTTGGTGACGGCAAAGAAGAAGTTACCGTCATCCGAAAATTGACCTGAATAAACGGGCTCATCGTAATTGATTATGGTATCGGCATTCGAAGATGGTAACATTTCCTGGGATTCTATTAGTTTACTGCCTAGAAATAAGCCTGCCTGTGTGTTGCTCACTTGTGCCATTGTTTTCCGATTTATCACCTGGGCTGCAAAGTTCCCTGATGCTATTTCGCGGTCTAATATTCTTCTTGCCAAACGCTTTCGGCCCCTAATATGATCATCTCTGCCTGGAGTTTGTGCATCATTGGATCCAAAATCACCCGACGCCATTAGTTCTTCCCCAACAATGCTTGGCACTTTAGGGAACCTATTTGGATCGGGTGTACTTCTCCTACGCCTTCGTGGCCACAAAGCGAGCTCGTCCTCGTCGAGGTCAGTGGTAAAGCGTATAATATTTCGAACATCTGGGTGGGCGGCCAACACCCGTAGAAGATATCTTGTTCGGGTAGCTAAATGGAATCGGAGTATAAGCCAGATGGTCTGGAACAAGGTGAAGGATGTGTAGATCTCACTATGATCGACTGCGGTGGCACCTTCGTCTTCATCGTCCTCAATTTCAACTTGCACATCTGAAAGATGGGCGATATATGTCAGTAAAACTTGACTAGGAGAGTTTCAAATGCAATGATAGTCTAGACTTACCAAAACCAACTTCATCGTCATCGTCGTCGTCTTCGTCATCATCATCAATCTCATCATCCTCATCCTGCTCGTCGGCATAATCATCATCTGCATCTTCTTCCTCTTCTTCGTCGTCTCTATCTTCTACTATAAGATTTGAATCATCTCCCTCTCCATTCCCGGCCATGGGATTATCTGGCGGTAAGGCACCTGATACGCTTCTCTGGGAAGCCATTGAGAATAGTAGAGTACGAGTAGATTGACACGCCTACTTTCCAATGCTTCTTCGGAGCAAAACAACAAACAAGAAATTTTCAGTAGTATTGTATGGGGTAGTGAACAACGTAGGTGGCAAAGAGAGAGAGGTAGGTATTCCACAACAATGCACTACTTGTTGCACTTCAAGTTCATTTTAGATGGATCTAGGTTTCTTGGGAGTTGAATGACAGCGAGTGACGTTCATCACCCGTTAACTAGTATCAGTAACTGGTATAATAATGTTGCATGTATCAGACATATATCAGAATTGAAGCTTGCTGCTCCAAATGTATTGGTAGAAGGGAAAGTGTAGTGATATCATGAGGTGAGGATGCTTTGTCAGTGGGGTGGAGTAGTGGAAAGAGGGTCATTATTCTTATCAGTGCCTCGGAGTTTCTTATCACATGTACTTAAATCCATTTAAATCCGATGATGAAGACGTTTTTGACATATATTCTTGAAATGAATCATCAGAATATATTTTGAGAAGATATTCTCATGCTTTCATGTCATCCAGTACAACTGAATATCTGAGCTCGAGCTTGGGTATTCTCTGAATAATCGCACTCGACCATAACGAGTATAACGCTATACTATCGTCCAGTTTGTCTTTTCAATACATCTCGCGCTAGCAATAACTAGCTTAACTATGGACTTGATCTGCTCTCCTCGATTTTGGTATCAAGCATCCACCCCCTAGCATTGTCATCTACTTATTTACCTTTCTCTACCATTCAACATCTGTTTTATACCCCAAGTCACCATTGTTGCACTCCCTTACATTCTTACATCTTGCTGTTCATGTTTTCTCAACCCACCACCTCAATAGCTTCTGACAAACTAGTAAACATTACTCCATCAAATGATGGATTACTGATGGAGTAATGTGGCATCCCTGTACTGGACACACCAGTTGGTAGTGACCCCATTATGCGCTTCTTCTGCTCATTCCCCTTTCATCTTTTGGAGCGCACCTTCAATCATCTCGTTATGGAGCTAAGCGTCAGAGATGAAGTTGGAAAGAGGCGTTGTAAGTCTTCAGACTCCAAGCTAACACTATACTTTGGCTTCATGGTAAATAGAGTATCGATAATTCATATCTATTGCCAGCTTATCCACTCATGGTAAGGCATTTCCTGATACATTCATACCTACTTGGGTTTGAAGTGGTTTTCCAATCCGAACGCATCGCCAGTGATTTAAATCCAACATGATTCCGGGATGATGTAAAGCATCACTCCAACCGCCATTCCAACTTTTATCCACCGTTGTTCTCAAGGAAAAAGTCTCACAACATACAGTGGCTGTTTTGACAATGTGCGGGATATTATTTAATATAGTCCCATTCAACTTGGACCATTTGTTCCAGACGCAAGCAATGCCAGGAACAGTAACTGCCACCAAGGCCAAATATAATACATCCTTAGATTTTGTGAGAAACTCCATCCATTTATACGCCAACAGCTCGTCCATCTCACCCTCGTTCGGTGCAGGTTCAATGCTCCCCTTTCCCACAAACGACCAAGTCACCGTAGTGTAGAAATCATCGTCCGTTGCCCATCCCCAAACTATGCGCCACCGACCAATATGTTGTTGAGTGGTATATGGATCAATTTTACGATGTATCCAACGGCTCCCATAATAAGGAATCCCATCGCTACAGCTCGAGCGATGTTGAGGAATTCGCGACGATCAGCTATAATATGTTAGAAACTCAAGTCCCGTTGTAACCAATGGAAAATACTGATTCTTACGCTTTGTGCATTTATTGACAAATTGAGTACCATCTTTGATGAAGTCTCTTGGAATCTCCATAAACTCTTGAATTTGGTCTGCCATGGTTGTGAAGAAGTTGAGGAGTTGAGGGTGGGATTGAGGAAGTAGACAATTGATCCTCGAGAGGTTCGAATTATACTTTTGTTGAAGAACTAATTTGTGGCCGACGTTTCAATGTTGGATAGTTTGAAAGTGTATGGTATGGTATGTATGATTGAGAAAGATTTTAAATTCCGTTGCGAGTGAAGCCAATAGATATTAGGTAGCTGGGGGAATTTCGAAGAAGCCAGATAAGGTAGGTAGGCTCAAGAAATTAAAGCATGTGAATTGATCCAATGAGAACCTTCAAAATCCGAAAGCCACTGGGTAGTAGCTGGAGGCATGAGGCTGCGAGTGTTATGCCTTAGGCATCAATGAGATTGATTACTTAATGATTACCTAAGACCATCGGCCATGGGCAGGGAACAGTGGTTTTATTAGTTAGCACCAGCACCAGCACCTTGCCTGGCTCCTGGTACCAAATTAGCACTGGGCATTAAAAAGGTATTTGAAGCTCAGCGGCGCGCGAAATCCAATCGTAGAGGAGAAGAAAGAAAGAATCAAAGAAAGAATTCCAACTTTCCCTTCCCTCAACTCTCTCTCTATTGTCGTCGCTATTGTCATCCTCATCGACAACGACGTATAAAGTGCCCAAACTTCCTTTCTTCTTTCTTTTCCATGCCCTTTCTCAATCGCTGATCTTTACTTCCTCAAATACCCACCTCGTATCTCCATTATCGATCCCTCGAGCTACTAGGATTTCAGCTCATCGCGATACCGCGCCTAACATTGGAATATTGTATGGAACTCTCCCAGCACAACTTTCTTTCCATATAATTCGATAATACCTGTGACAGCAATAGATACTTCCTGCCTCCAGAATCCATTTTCATTTCATGGTGAACAAAAGTACCACCCACACACTCGACTCGACTTACAGTTGTCAAGCACTATCCTCGTACCTCAGAGTCCCAACGAGAGATATCAATTGCGAACCTTCACGTCGACTCGAGAATTCTGTCGCATTCAATCAATCACCCACCGCTCAACTCAATACACCCACCCAATCCAAACAAGCAAATCAGTAAACACTGGACGTGAAGGGTACTTGAGGGACGGAATTGTACAGCAAGGCTTCGGTTACTCTGTGCTTCTGCTATTGATGAACAAGGCATTTGGACAACTGACATCTTCATTTCTGCTTTTCAATTTCAGGCTGGATTACACTTTTTTTGCCTCGCCTCTCTCTTCCAATATTTCGGCATAGGAGGTTTATTCATCTGTTGGGCTTCTTTACATCACAAATTCAAAGAGACTGCAAGCACAGAGCTTCGTCTTATATCTCCATTCTGTCTGTAGTTGCCAAAGAAGGCTCTCGGACTTTGACCTCATTTATTGAAGCAATATCCTCCAGGTTTTAGGAGTGTACGTATTCATTGAATTCTATCCCATGTATTTCAGACTCTGCTTCCAATGCTATACATGCGTTGACCTCTGCCATCCAATGGCCCTTCTTCTGTTTTCACCCGCTGATCCTGTTTCTATTTTCTCACAGAATCCATTTTCCTGTGGCATAACATCAACTCAAACTGTTCATAAGCAATACAAAACATCATTTTTCAACCAAAACTCACCCTTCACTTGAAAGTCAAGGTACCTCGTGTGCACATTCAGACGCCATGGCTGATGACGAGTTCGACATTGATATCTATGGAGATACCAACACTGAACAGGACACAATCTTCAAGAAAGATGATGAAGGTGATGTCAAGATTGACGGCGTTGAACCTCCGGTCGCACCAGCTGCCGAAACTAATGGTAAACACGAAGAACAAGATGACGATTATGTAGATATCAAGGTTAGTCATGAGAAGGATGAACTCGCTGAAGGCCAACAAAAGATAAAGAGTACCGACGAATCTGGACGAGACATTCTCAACATACCCAAGCAGGCCCCTCAACAACAAGGTGTAAAGAGAAAGGAAGGCTCCGACGATCGCCCAATCGATCAAGGTGCGACTACGGCCTTGCTCATATCAGAATTACATTGGTGGAATACCGACGATGATATCCGGGGATGGATCAATCAGGCTCAAGTCGAAGATGAGCTGAAGGAGATGACTTTCTCCGAGCACAAGGTTAATGGAAAGAGCAAGGGGTAACTCACTACACACAGTATCTTCCAATGCCGAGCATCTACTGACTTTTTGCACAGACAAGCCTATGTGGAATTTACGTCCCAACAAGCTGCAACGGCAGTGAAACGAAAGATTGACGCTTTCGGTGAAGGTCACCAATATGTGAAGAAGCAGACAGTCACATTCCACAATCCAAATGTCAATCCATTCCGCACCTTACCGAAAGACGCGCCAGCCCGCGCCACGAAAGAAGGCCAAAATAGTCGATCAAGCTCAGGACCAGGAGGTTACAACAGTGAGAGGGGCAGTCATACTTCAGGCAACTTTGGTGGTAATTTCCGCGGGCGTGGCGGTGGATACAACTCTTCTCGTGGAGGTATGAACAACATGAATCAAGGCAATTTCAACCGTAACTTTTCAGGCTCAGGAGGATCCATGGGCGGGGGCTTTAATTCTTCAATGGGTGGCGGGTTTCAAGGAAATCCCATGGGAAATCAATTTGGTGGATTCAATCGTGGAGGCATGATGGGCGGCATGCGGGGTGGCCCTGGAGGTATGAGAGGCGGTCGAGGGGGAATGGGAAATAACATGATGGGAGGCATGCCCATGGGAGGTATGCCAATGGGTGGAATGGGCGGAATGGGAATGCCTATGAACATGGGTAATATGGCACAAATGGGTGGTGCAATGCAAGGTACGTCGAAACAGCTACTTATCAGCTGAAATCAAACACCACACAGGGACTACGGGATTTATCACTGACTCGAGAAATTAGGCGGGAATGGCTTCCAACCTATGCAACCGCACTTTAATCCTGCGTTCTTTCAACAAAATCAAAGTGCTGGTGGTGACTGGCAGAATCCACACGGCGCCAAAAGACCAAGACCAGAATGAGGTATAGATAACGGAAAGGGCGTTGAACTCGGGGATCTGGCATAATTAACACTTGGAATAATGAGCACTTTCAGTTCTTAATTTGTATTTCAAAATAAAACATGTACCATAGAAGTGTGATTCACACGATGAATGTATTTTGAGCTGTCAGATGATTGCTTTTTACTAAGTCTCAACTTTCTGTGTAGTTGCACTGACCCCCTTTGACCCATCTCGCACGATGCTACGAGTGTCAGTGATACTCGCTCTTCCAAGACGACTAAAGTTTATTGCAAGACGCAACATGGCTCATTGATTGAATGAACGTCAATAGAACAGCCAGACCCTCATGCCATAATTCAGTGGGTTTGAGAGGGCTTCTCAGAAGTCCATCATACAACGCAAAGTTAAAATTCATGAAGTTTAGCTTCCAATTCGATTTAACGCTCTATTTAACAACAGAACAATTTGGTTCGAGCGTCTGGTCAACGTATTTCTTTGACTTTCAAGTCCTGCCTGGCTTTCGTCTATTTTTTTGATTATTTCCATCATCTCCATCTTACCAGCCATTAGTACTTTCAATAGAACTTCATCCGCAGCCTCCTGAGACACCTCTTCGCCCTCAGATCCCTGTACGAATCTTTTCCATCTACCTATCGGTAGACATATAATCCTGAGGACTACATGCGTGCGATAACATATGGTGTCTCGATCTAGGAGGTATTTACCGAGAAACCCCATCTCTTCGAGGTGCTCTTTTTGCTCTCCGTTTAGCCATGGTGTTATCCAGGGATCCAGAGTTACCTCGTCCCATCGGTTGTCGTCGAGTATGAAGCCATACTCGACGAGAAGAAAATCGTTGTTGTGACTTCCGTATGAAATGTGCACTTCGGAGCCCTGCTTGATGGGTTGCGAGGCCGTGACTAGGTTGTTGGGGGTTAGCGATGGCTGATGTTTCTGCGGAATGAGTTTGGGCGAAGATTTCATGGAGAGGTGTAGTTGTTGCACAGATCATATTATGGAGGTTAGGGTGACGATATAGGGAGAATGAGTGATATAACAGTAAAAGGATAATATTGCTTACGTGTGTAGCCAGCGCGACTGAGAGTTGCATCAACCGTGGGTTCTGAACTATGATTTATGTAGTCTGCGAACGGATTCAATGCAAGACGGTTCTCTTGTGGTGGTTGTGATCTAGATGATTTGATGGTCGGTGAAAGGTAGTAGAACGTCCTACTGTTGACAATACTGTAGTTGTACATGAATTCATCGTAGGTTATGGGTGGTTCGGGAAATGCTTTGCAGATGATCGTCCAAGCAGAAGTAATTTTCTCCATTTGCGTCTTAAGGAGAGCTCGGGCCGAGTACGGAAGAAGCTCTTGTAATGAGGGATCCCAGAATAAAGGCATGGAACTATGCATATCCTGTTGGGAAGGGAGGGTAACTTTCCATTCCGGCCCGAGCAGCGAGTCCAGAGATAGAGCGAAAAGAGCATGAACAGCTAGTTCAGGTGCCAGCGCTGCAAACTGAGAAGGTACATCCGTAGCTTTACGAAGTGTCTTTATGGGGACCTGCACCAGAGTATCACCTATCTACTACAGATTAGCAAGCACATGACTTTTCGAGAGGGGTGATATTCCATCGAGCAGCTCATTTATTTTACCTCAAAATTCTTGTTCGCTATCAGTCCCAGACCCTTTTCTGGAAACCGGAAAGGCGAAACATTGTTGATAATGACACCTTGATTTACAGCCCATTTTGTGAACTCTTGATGTACCTGCATGTCCATGCTCGCACCGTAGTTAGACGAAGGGGCTGCTCGCTGCAGAATATCTGAAATCGTGATGTGTGACTGATCCGCTGTGTTGATGATTTCCACAAGCTTCACCTAGAACTACTAGATATAAGCATTTAATAACAGAGCATTCGTATTTCGAGATCAATTATTCAATGTAAATTCTCATCTATCATTTGCTGTGCGCAAGTAATTTGTAGCAATAAAGTCTTCTAGTGCTGCTTTTGCCGAGAGCCATTTCGACGAAAGGGCGGCAGGCAATATAATTGAAGCTGATCTGCTGTAGCATCCCACCCCGTCGACATAGGAGGGGTTAATTCAAAGTTATAATCCGAACATGTCATTGTCTCCTCGTCTATATACCCAGGTGTCCCGCCTTCCAAGGGAATTACTTTCCGCCTGCTCTATTACTTTAGCTACAAGAAGTTTCAGTGTATTGCATCGTCCCGCTCCAAATTATCCAGGCCATGTACCACTTACTTCCATTGAGCGGGGCGGTTTGGCTGTGGGCTCAGCAGTAATGGCATTCTTTAATCCCTATCGTGCAGGTATGAATTGATCATCCTAAACCACATTTACTCTCAACTAATCCGGGGAACTAGATTTAATTGCAGCCTGTGGAGAAGCTACCGCAACACCATATTTTATATACCGTCTCCGCGATGCCATGCTTTCTTCTCCTACCGGTCGACGTATACTTCGCGATCGCCCTAGGATATCTTCCAAGACTCTTTCTATGCCACGTCTCCGGGCGCTTCCCCCAAACACTGTAGGCAGGTGCTACGCGGAATGGTTGGATCGTGAGGGAGTTTCCCCCGATACACGCGATTCAGTAAAATATATCGATGATGAAGAATGCGCATATGTTATGCAAAGGTATCGCGAATGTCACGACTTCTATCATGCCATAACGGGTTTACCTATTGTGCGGGAAGGCGAAGTGGCGCTCAAGGCATTTGAGTTTGCTAATACTCTGTTACCAATGACGGGTCTGAGTATGTTTGCTGTGATGTCATTGAAGCCAGCAGAGAGGAGAAGATTCTTTACAATATATGCGCCTTGGGCGTTTGCAAATGGGTTGAAAGCAGAGGAAGTTATTAATGTTTATTGGGAGGAGCAGTTGGAAAGGAGCGTGGAAGAATTGAGAGAAGAGTTAGGCATTGAAAAGCCTCTTGATCTTAGAGATATCAGACGGATGGAGAAGGAGAGAAAGAAGGCCCAAAAGGCGACTTGAGGGGGACCTGATAGCACAGTAATTTGATACCATAGCAGTAGATTTCCCAAAATTTCGCAATATTAACTCCTTTTCCTCGGAGACCAAAGATTATCCCAGCATTATGGATTTCATTCCTGAAATATCTGCTCACTAAATGTTCCCTGATTTCCGAACCATAGACTACAAGTCGAAAAGATCATCATCGTCGTCATCCCAAGCACCCTTCCTCCTGGTAACCACAATCTTTTCTTTAGTTTCCTGAGCCTCCGACACACTGCTCAACAAATCCTTCAATTGTTCCTCCGTAATCTTCGATCTCAACTGTCCCGAACGCGCCAACATAATCAAGCGATTTTCAACATCGACGGCTCTGGACTCCTTCACAAGTCTAATGCGACCTAGACGATCTGCCGCTTCGGGTTCGAGAATTTGGGTCAGGATGGATTGTCGAGCCGCTTCTTCTTGCTGTCTATGGCGCAAATGATTAGTTGTTTATATGCATCTTCGACAAAGTAGAGCGCACTGTCTGCCGTCTTCTTGTCCTCCACTGCCGCCTGCTGCGCCTGGTCTACCTCCTCCTCCGCCTTGGGTTTTCAGTTGCTCAAGACGAGCTTTTCTGATCTAAAGAATAATTAGTATTAGGTCGTGACTAAGTCGTCCCAGAGACTTACTTGTGCCAAATCGTCGTCTTCCATAATTAAGGTGTTGAGTGTGTGTAACTTTTGTCCTGGTCGAAGAAAATGAGGGGTGTTGTAACTTTGCGATGCCAGCCTTGTGGTACCCAGTCTTTAACGAATACCATAATTGGCAACCCCTCTTTGGGCAAAACGACATCATACCACAACCGTGAATTAAATTATAACTTTTCAATCCCACGATAAATTGATTGATAGTTATTTTTCATTCAGATATAAATTCAGTTTAATTGTAACATTATCATAACCAAGAAATTAAGATCAATCTCAAGGAGTTGGAAAGCATTTCAGATAAGAGCTCACTGAGGCCTTGAGTTTGGATTCAAAAACCCATGATAGTGGCTCACTGGGTGCAAAGTAACATGCCATTGGGCTTGTTGCTAAATTTCACAAGTCTTGAAGCCTCTTGTCGACTGACCACAGAAAGATAAAGTAGCGCATTGATGATTGAGTTTGCAAGAGAGGCATATGTGCATTATTCATTGATCTATAGTCTAAAGTGTCGCTTTTGCGAGTGACCGAGTATATAAGATATCTAAGACGTAATATACAGGTGTTGCTAATTCTAACATAAACGTACAATCCTACATGGTAAAACATACCCAGTTCGTTCGCTCACAAACCCAGCGTACCTTCACATTCCATCTATCTCCGATCAACCGCGGGTATATATGAATTCATCTCCCTCGACTTCATAGCCTGTTTTGCTTTAACCATACTTATGACTAACTCGTTTGAAGAGAATGGAATGTTCAATTCTTTTGCCCTCCGAGCGAGATAGCCATTGTAGAAGTCAACATCCGTTTTCATTCCACTTCTGACGTTGCGTAACATAGATGTAACGTTTTTCCCGCTACGAGCAAGCACCGAGTGTATCATGCTCATTAACCTGCGGTTGCCAAAACGTTTGTTAAGATTTGCCACCGTCGCAAGCTCCGGAAGACTTCTCACAACATACGAAATTTCCCACAAGAGGGACTTCATTGTCTGACTTGCTTGGTAATTGTACAACAGCTGGTCGTTTGAACAATCAAAAATGACAGATAACGGCCCAATGACGGAATTGACAACGATGTATTCGAGATGAAATTTCATGAAGTCAGGATAGTTCAGGCCTATGGCTTTAAGTTCAGGAGAACGACTTAATGACATTAACATGTATCTTGAAGATGGTGCCCAGTTATTTGTGAGCTTCCTGTCTGAGCTTTGGGACAATGGTTCATTGGAGCGCGCGCTGTTGTCATATTGAGGAATTGTAAGCTTCAGCTCTCCCTGGGTGGTTTGGGCCACAGTCCATAGTTGATCCGTGGCAAATAATCCATGAGATAAATTACCAAGCATGTAATGAGGACGATCCTGCAAATCTGGGAAAACATGCTTGTTAACATCCTCGATGACACCTGCTCCATGTTGCACAAAACATATGGTTGAATGAGGCTGGAGACGATGCTTGATGGATGTGAGTGCCGCCACTGTTTTGTCGCCGTTCGTTGTGATGATCAGGTTGTCTATGACCTCGTTCGTGTATCCTAATCTATGCTCAGTGGCACCAGTCTCTGACTCGGGCCCAGGAATATTGAAACTTGCGGATAATTCAACATCGAAACCGGATTGCTCGGTTATGATTTCATCCTTGCATACTCTGAGAACTTGACGCGAGTGGTGCCATTGTTGAATCAACAGTGGCCGGTGCATCAGTAAAGTAACAGGCGGCGGAGAATCCATTTCAGCAAGGTTATACGCAATGAATTGTCCAATAGGCCCTGTTCCTAGAACGTGGATTGTGCGTGATATAGGCGTACCCCCTCGGTGTGTTGAATCTTGTGATGTCGGTTTGTGCTGAAGATCAGCGACTTGTTTTGACTGTAAAGGTTCTTGGCCATGCTTGTGAGAAGACATTGAAGGTGACTTTTGGGCGGCATATTTTACATTCGTAACTAGGACGTCCGGGGAATGCAAATATTCAGGCCCAATGTCGGAGGCATAAACATTCTCAAGCTCTTCTAAGTCATCGTTACCCTGCAGCTCTTCAGCCGACAAGCTCTTCTTTGCCTCCCATTTCGAAGGTCGATGCGAGTAGGCGAAATCGAACGGTGATGGATCGTTCCCTTCTTCGCTGTCAAGTTCCAATTCCCGCTCGTCTTGTGTCCCTATATCCAGAGCATAAGCATGATCGCTGGGCGTAATTCTTTTGTGCCTGTCCTCTTGATTGGTGATATCTTTGTCTGCTGTCCCTTCGCTCGCATAAACTCCATCGCTTTTGCTCCCGTAACTCCTAGAAGGTCCGCTGGTAGTGGTATCTCTCTCTGAACCCCAAACGAATGACAAGCTGGCGTGCATTCCTCCTTTCCGCCTCGGCCACCAGTATGTCTCGTCATGTCTCGACCAAGTGCGAGTGGCCACCCGGCCCAGGGTAATGCTACCTGAGAGCCATCGACAATTTTGAGGGTTTCGAGCAAGCACCCGCCACAGCGGACGACCGCACCTTGGAAAAGACAGGATGAACACTCTCAATGGTTATTACAATGAACTCATGGCAGACAAGCAGAATCAAGATGTCTACTCTTTCGTTGCTGCAATTGTCCGCACTCGAAACCAAAGCAAGAAAAGGAAGCCTTCACGTCCTTCTACACATCCGCAAAAGGGTAAGAAGGTAATTTGTAGTGGACAACGATGGAGAGTAGAATTTGTCGAGTTTCAGTAAAATGAGGCGAAATGTATGTTGAAGTTCCGTTCGGTGAGGGGTGAAGCTAGCTTGAGATATATCTGAGATTTCGGCTTAGTACAAAACAAGACTGAAGTCTATTTACATAAGATATGTAGACCTCGAACATGGACGGGATACAAAGTAACAGTAAGTGAGTGTTCAAATGGGAGGCAAAAGTTGAGTCGTATAGATGTGATGAGAGAGATTCCAGTACTAAATATCAATTTACAATCAAATATTCGGAATCGAAAAAAATGTCGATGAAGCGCACTTTAGCAGAGAATATTTATTGAAAATCCCTGTCAAGCAAGCATGTAATCCAATTGGAAGACTTCAATTCCAATGCAACTGAATGCGGCCGCTTTTTTCCGATAGCGTCGGAATTCATTCCCAAACTTTCTCGAAAAGAATGGTGGAAAGTTGAAAATCCAAGGACGAAAGTTACGAATACGAATGAATGAATGAATTGATACTCTACATCAACCACAATCCAACAACAAGTAAAATTCAATCGTATCTACCACCCAGGTTCCTCTCGATCGCGCATGTTACATCAATCATATTCGCTACAACATTTTCAACTGAATCTCGACAATGGATCCCACTAAGATTCTTTCTTTGCTCGAGCAGCTCGATGACGATATCGATGATATTGAAGATGCGGTTGCACCTTTCATTCAAAAGACTATCCCAGAGTTCGCAAGCAAGTTACCTTTATTGGACAAGGCGAAGCTTTACACTCTTGTCACATATGCCATTGAGTCCATATTATTCTGTACGAGTTTCCATCACTTTACTTCCGTCGCATTTCGTACTTTTATACTAATTCGTCTCGACAGCATACCTTCGACTTAATGGTGTCAATGCCCGTGAACATCCTGTTTTCACCGAGCTTACTCGGATGAAGCAGTATTTTGAGAAGATCAAGGTTACAGAGAATCCACCGGCAACTGCAGCAGAAAGAAATCTCAAATTGGATAAAGGAGCTGCTGGAAGATTCATCAAAGCAGGATTGGTAAGGAAGCTTCTACTCTTTTTCAATTGTGGGGGTTGAGAGCCCATGTTAACAGTGCGTACAGAGCGGAAATGATAAATATGATCTTCAAAGAGCAGAGCAGTTGGCGAAGGAGAGAGCGAAGTCTCACATCAGATTTGAGGAGCTATCAAAGAAGAGAAAGGTGGGCGAAGAAACAGCAGAATCCAATAAAGCAGAATCCAAAACCTCGAATGAATCTGATGGTTCCGGTTCACCTTCCGATTCCTCAGATGAACCTGCAGCTGCAGCACACAAAAGCAAAAAGTCTAAGACTGCGAAGGCAGCAGCCACCCCTATCGAGTCTAAAGAGGATAGCTCTTCCACCTCCAATTCTAAATCCCAAAAATCCAAGCAGGAAACTCAGGAGAAGAAAACAAGGAGTAAATCCAAGAAGGCCAAGAGCAAGAGCAAGAACTAGAAATATGTGGTGAATGGGATATGTATATGGAGATGTATACGGATATGAAAGTCACCGGATGCATGCACATCTAAAAGGGCGTTTATGGAACTGGCTTAGGGATGATACCACGATTTGTCACGGCAAAATAGGATAGCTTTCGGGTTTGAGTTACTGGGCAATAAGTATCTAGATTTACGATAGAAAGAAATAATAAATACCTACTAGACTACTAGACATTCTTCTCTCAAGATTCTGTTCATCAGAAAATAAATGCTTTCTATCTGTTTTGAACATCCTCTTCACGGTTGTTGGAGTTCACTATGTAGTACTTAAACAATTGTACTCGAGAAATCTAACAAAGTCTTGCCATCTAGAATCATCCATTTCATTGGAATTTACCAGTACAGGTACATTAAGGCTGAACTAACCCAATCGGTATTAGCACGTGGGAAACGGATTATATTCCGGGATTAAATTGTCAAGTATCTCATTGGCCGGCATTCAACAACTTCAACAATTCTCTAAGCAAAATCGTATACTCACACCTATAACCTGAATCTATTTCTCTCACTTCATCAACTAAATATGCCTCGTCAAGGAAGATCTGGAAGGGGAAGCGCCCCATCTCGACCAACTGTCTCAGCCCCAAGCAGACCTTCACCTTCCGCCCAGCAAACCCGACCAGCAACCACTGCTGCATACCCACCAAGGCCAGCAGGTGCAGCTCCCCCAGCTGCTCCTCAACCACAAGCAGGAGCTCCACAAGCTCAAGGTTCTTCTGGTCCAGGTTTGATTGGACAAGTGGCTAGCACTGCAGCGTGAGTGTTCATTGCGCCAGACATCATTTCTAAAGTTGCATACTGATCTCTTTCGTGCAGAGGTGTCGCCATCGGATCTTCATTAGGACATGCTATTACCGGTTTCTTCGGCGGTGGATCTAGCGCACCCGAAGCAGCTCAGGATAATGCTGTAGCATCCCAAGGTCAAGAGAAGAACCAATTTGGCGAACCAAACTGTGGCTTCCAGGTCAAGAGCTTTACCAACTGCATGGACGAGAACCAAGGAAACATGTCTATCTGCAACTGGTATTTGGAGCAATTGGTATGGACGAACCTATAATCTTTCGGACCCCAAGTCAAGCTAACAGTTTTCTCACAGAAAGCATGCCAGAACACCGCCAGTCAGTATTAAGGGCCCGAATCTGACGATTACGACACATGGAGATGGATGTATAATAGAAAAACTAGCTACAACTCAAAATAATGAACCCACTCTACCCTGATGATTTGCCGACGTGTATATGAATGGCAAAGACTAGTCTTGAGTAGCACACCCAGAGCGACATGTCTTGCTAATTGCTTTCTTGTATATATTATTCGAAGACTCCTCAACTCCGGATCTGAGTATCAAATCCGTCTTTCCATAACGTGACTCGATTTGATTCCATTTCCAAGAGAACTTGTATGTGGCAAAATCTTGTTATATTTACGATACATGAAGAAATATTTTCAGCCTTGCATGCCCGACGTCGGCACCCCACAGAAAAAATAGTCCAGCCTTACTCTCCACCCCCACTATGATTTCCATCACAATGGAAACAGTCATAACCTATAAACCTTTTAAATTGTTATATCTTCCATAGATTCGCTTTTCTTGACCATCGCAATACATATCAATATTTAAATCTTCACTGCCAGATCAAATTGCACATCATGACCACTCAATTCCCAACCAAGCGTTGTGGTTAGTTAACTCAAACATACCCCTCCTCACAACTCTCATCACTCTTCATATATCTTCACTACCTACCTTCCCATTCCAGCTTCCCGCATAACATACGCTGATTAATCTAATCTAGGTGTACTCGGATGCACCGGTTCCGTCGGTCAAAGATTCATTCTTCTTCTTGCTCAACATCCATATTTCAAACTCCACGCCGTAGGAGCCTCTTCGCGATCCGCAGGAAAGAAGTACAAAGATGCTGTCAAATGGAAACAAGCTTTTCCCATGACCGCCGAGATTGGCGATTTAGTCGTTAAAGAATGCAAAGCAAGCGAGTTTGCGGATTGTGACATTGTGTTCAGTGGATTGGATGCTGATGTTGCTGGTGACATTGGTATGAGACCCTCAAATACAGTTACCCTTCCTTGCTCTTTGGGAAATTCCCATTGTGAGACGACAGAGTTGTTAGGGGCAATACTTACTTGAACTATTAATCTAGAGATGGAATTCATGAAGGCTGAATTGGCCGTCTTCTCCAATGCCAAGAACTACCGTCGCGATCCAATCGTTCCCCTCATCGTCCCTACAGTTAACCTCCCCCATTTCGATCTCATTCCTCACCAACGTCGCGCCCATTCCTTAAAGAAGGGTTTCCTCGTCTGCAACTCCAACTGTGCAGTCATCGGCATAGTTATCCCATTCGCCGCCATCCAAAAAGCTTTCGGAGAAGTCGACCAAGTGAGCGTGGTCACCATGCAAGCTGTTAGTGGTGCCGGTTATCCAGGCGTAAGCAGTATGGATATTCTCGACAATGTTGTTCCATTCATCTCCGGCGAGGAAGACAAGTTAGAGACGGAGGCACAGAAGATTCTCGGAAGAGTCAATTCTGAAGTCACTGGATTTGAGGATCAATCAGAATTGAAGATTTCAGCGGCTTGCAACAGAGTCGCAGTTCTAGATGGACATATGGCTTGCGTATCTCTTCGTTTCAAGAACCGCGATGGACCTAAACCTACCGCAGAAGAGGTAAAGAAGGCTATGAGGGAATATGTAAGCGAGGCGCAGACATTGGGATGTCCGTCAGCACCGGAGCCAGCGATTGCTGTTATGGAGGAAGCGGATAGACCACAACCAAGATTGGATCGCAACACACAGAACGGATACACAGTCAGTGTCGGAAGAGTTAGAGAAGATGATAGCGGAATTTTTGATCTTAAATTTGTGGCCTTGAGTCATAACAGTAATTTTCCCTCCCCTTTCCAATCTTACAATGCTCAAGTGCTAACACCATACTTAGCCGTCATTGGAGCTGCTGGTTCTTCGATATTGAATGCAGAAGCTGCAGTTCTTAAGGGATATATCTAAGGACTAGTCATATACCCAGTTGTTTTAAAATTTAAAAGTTGCATTTACAAATTGCATAAGAAAGGCTCATGCAATTAAAATTATATTATACATTATCCCTTCATGTGGCGTGTATCGTTTACGAAATTTCGGAATATGTATGCAGTGACGTTAAACGTGCCAGTCCAATATCAAAGCAATGTCCATTCTGTCGATCATCCATTCATTCATTCTGCAAATGGTTGGTTAGTTCCTCGGCTATAAGGGAACCAAAAAAGGGGAAGGGTGCTAATCGCATAATATGCAACCACATCAACTCACGAAAATAATTCACAAAGTTCAAATCGGCATCATCATTATACAGAGAGCAATGATGGTATATCATAATTTTCATTAATTCATTGAATCGTAAGATTGAACACCAAATGGTCGCTCGCTAGCTTGCTATGCAATACCATGCAACTAGTTTTCAGATCCGCTCACCTAATTCCTCCCTAGCTACTAAAATTGAAACTCTCCTGGAGAAGAAAAAAACCCATGCAAACTGATTCATCTATGCTGTTCCATCAATATCTTGAGGATTTTCTGGATCAAAGCTAAACTTTGCAGCACGGATTAGTGTAATTTCAACGTAGTGAAACGCACTTTTGGAAACTCTTAAACGGGCAGTAGGGAAAATAGAAAGAAACAAAGGAAGAAAGGTAGAAAGTCAACGAAAACATCCATCAATTAACGAGGTTTGAAATTCTTTCGAAAGTTTGTAAGAGAGTTGATTAATCCACGAAAGCCGATAGTCTATCGATCATAGACCGCTCGCGAACGACATTTTCTATGATCTCGACATGTTCTTCGGTCTCTTCATCATCAGAGAGGCTTATATCAGACTTGGTTGTGGTAATAGGGGCTACTGGAGAGGAGCTCTGGACTGATGATGATGGCGTGAGGATTTCCTGGTTGATAGATTCTGTTGCATCGTCTAATTCTTCGTGCTCTGTACTTGTTGATGCATGGTTCTGACTTTGTAAGTTTTGGGGAAGTACATCGTCTTGAAGCGTAGAAATTTGATTCGTGTCTTTGGAAGAAGCTTCGACTGTAGTAGACTCTACTCCGTTTCTTGACATTGGTTGGGCAGAGGCTACAAAGTCTGGCAGAGAAGTATCAGACCTCGCGTCAGAGTCCCAAGGAAAGTCGTTGTCCGAGTTCTCTGGGAACACGTCAAGAATTTCACCACGGTGAACAATAAGACCGTTTTCTTGCTTGACAAAGTCCTCGTCTTGCTTAGAGCGCTGCGGCTGACGATTCAGCGCTGTGACCTGAGGCTTCTCGATGCTAAAGGTAGAGAACCCTATTTTTTCGAAGTCATCTATGGCTTCAATACCAGTAGCAATTCTGCCCAATTCCTTCTCGAACAACCATGGGAAACTGATCAATGGCATTGATTCAGGTCTCATTCTTCGCTTTTGCATCTTTATTCCGTTAACCGTTCTCGTTGAACGACATTCAGCCAATGCGATGTCGAGTTCTTCTTTTGTCACTTGGTACATGGCAGCAACAAATGGCCCGAGGATTGAAAAGTCTTTACCACCAGCTGCATTGATGCATACCGCGCGAAACCTATCTTTGAGTGCACCGGTGATCACTGCCATATCTTCCTGAAGTTTGTAGTCACTTCCGACCTTTGGCTTTGAAAGGATAAATGTTGACCACACTTCGAATTCAGTCTTGATGTCTTGTTGGGCTAGAATTCGTCGCATAGCGGTGTCATATTTGGTCTTCGTCTGACGGGCAGCCTTCAGAATGGCATTTTCTAGTTTGTAAGCCCTCAAAATACGTTTGTCAAAAGGTTCTTCGTATTGTGGTACGAAGTCAACGCTCTCAACCTTGTCGTACAATTGACCAAGAATTTTCTGGGAATGATACTGTTTTGATGCAGGCTGATGGATCTTTTCCATGAAATGTGGCCATTTTGGAGGGGCTAGTGACTTTGGCATCGTAGCCGGTTGACCAGTCTTAACGTAGTCAACGGCCTTGGAATGTAGTTCCGCAAGCTCAAGACCTGAATTTGATGTTAGGATCAAAATAACATGACAAAATCGGGATCTTAATCAAAATACTTACATTTGGGGTCCTTGATACCTTGCTTCTGATAATCAGCTTGTGCCAGATGAGCATGGGCTATGCTCGGCAAAGAGTCGTTCTTCATGTATTTTACAAAAAACTTCTGTAAATCTGTGACAACAACAGGCCGTTTAAGCGTTATAGGATCTAAAGCGGCGTAGCTCATTGGTTCACAGTTCCATTCGGTTGGTTGAAGATCTTTATCCCATATGACAAAAAAATCATCACCATCTAAATCGCCACCAGAACACATGCTAGGCACATCTCTTTCGCCACTTTGAGGAAACACAACGACGTCCCGCAAGTGATGCAAACCTGGTACGTTTACAGCTTGGACAACCCTCAGATCACCAGGATGAAGAGATGGATTTCGTCCGACGAGGCAAATGCCCTCAATGACATTGTATTGCGTGGTGTTTTCCCTATCAGGCACTTGGATAAAAATCTGGGGTAACTCGGTTTCTTTGTAAGTCGTACCGCATGCCACTGTTGGCTTGGTATAGCCCCTGAGGGTGTTTGTTTCATCAACACAACCAAGCACGAAAGCTCCATTCTCTACTATAATCTTTGCCTTCTCCTTGAGGAGTTTGATCGACCATGCTCTCCACAGATGGAGCAAAGACAGAACAAACGGCTCTTTTTCTGACATGAAACCATTCAATATCATAGCAGCAATATTGATGGTCATGTGATTATCATCAATGTATCTGTTAAGAAGGCCAAGTGCAATGGTGTTGTTGTCCATTGCACTCTGATAGTCAGAAAGTTGCCTAGATAGCATCTTCAAGAACACCTCGTCCTTGACCCCAAGTGCTGAAAGGATAGTGATAGTTTGCCGATTAAGAGTAGCAGAGGAGAATTGTGAGCATCGAATAATTTCGAGACCATTGTATGCAGCTGTGAACTTTTGCTGACTTTTGCGAATGTGGACTTCATTATTTTTCGCATCAGGAGAAACGACCAATATTCCTTTGCAGCCACCGAGTCTGAATTGAAAAGCCGATGGTGCTGAGTTGACACGGAGTTTTAGTTCAGCAGTAATCATTTGAGCAAGGTAAGGCGAGATCTTGCCAACTCCATCAGTGAAGCAGTACCTACCCCTTTCAATATCAGGAATCTTCACAATGTCGGGCGCCGAAAGTCCTTTAATAGCTCTAGTTGTTGAGAAGCACTGGCCAAGCCTTGCAGCATATTTTGCAACTACATTGATGTGAGAGAAAGTCCCCATCCATTGGCGGATATCGTTGCAAGACAAATCGGGAGGCGGACAAAAGAAGTATGCGCCATTCTCTCGGAATTGAGAGTTTCCAAAGGCTAAAAACTCATAGTGCCTATCGCCAATACGAATACCATTGCTGATCACTCTAAAAACTCTTGTGAATATTGCATCATTACGAATTTTATCGGCACATGAATTGATCCGGCCCTACATATCTATCAATAAGGGAAGCACAGACAGGCACTGTGGAGGAAACTTACCTCGAACTTTTCATCAGTAAACTGAACACGTAAAAATCGACCTTCTTTGTTCTCCTTCGAGTAATGTCGCAAGACTCTGTTGGTAGTTTCAACAGTAGGCGAATTGAATAAGATTGAGGTCGGTGTTACCGTAGCTTTTCGTGAAAACGCGCAATAATGTGGAATATCAGTCAAGGAAGAAAATGACAAAGCTTCACTGTTGGTGAAAATAGACGAAGGGTCGTATAGACGTTTGGAACTGTAATGCTCGGCAATGTACTCCAGTAAATTCCTTGCCTTGGCTGAATCTTGTGCAGATAATTTGGCTAAGGAATTGATGAACTTTTCGTCGATGTTGTATTCGTTGACAATCCCCCTTGAAATGCACACTTCCAGTTGATATCTTACTTCAAATGTTAGATGCACTTTAATACTGTCTGGATCAAGAGAACGAAGGCCGGATTTTGTAGTTTTATCTTCACCGGGGTCTATGAGAGACCATAGCTCGGCTTTACGCATTGGAGTTATATTGAAGCTGTTCAGAGGGACCATATCGATATTGAAATCTTGGAGAGCAGCCTGAACCATTTGAAATTGATCTGAAGAACATTGACTATTATTGAAAGTCCAACGATAAGTAGTCCAGCGACCTACATAAGTCAGTTTAATTCATGAAATAAAAGTATCTTGAGTATAAATTACCAATATCAATAACTGGCCTCTTCTTGTGCAGAGCGATTGGGCGATGTTCAATGATAAAAGGGTCGAATTCAATATCGGTTTGCCGAAACCAGCCATCCCATTGGTTCCATGACAGCGCTCCTGATTGAGGTACTTGTCCATCATTACGCCAACGGAAGAATCTAGGCGGACTGTCCAGAGATATCAAGAGCGAGAAATTTCCTCTTCCAAGATCAACTTTTTGGATTGACTTCAACTGACCAAAAGGTATAGTGAACAAGTATTTCTCACGGCGATTATACTCTCCAATCTTGGATGTACTAGGGAAGTCAATGTCGCCCTGAATTCGAGGGTCCACAAAATGCACCGTGAAATGAGCTTCAAGTTCTTTACGCCTCAGGTTCAGAGTAAGCGTAAGATCGCCAGGCTCCTGGGATTCCAGGGTCTCCATAGGCATCATGCATTCCGGCTCAATCATGACTCCAAACTGAAGAGTAGAAGAAACAAGTTTCGTCTTTTCAGGGTAAAAAACATTCCTTCTGAAGGGGCTTTTCACGGTTCTTTCTCTTCTCGGAGTAGAATCGAGCCGGAGTCTGACATTATAAGTATTGCCAACCGCAGTGGTGATTGGATATTGACCACTTCGCCAGAAAGGGCTCGGAGCAGGTGAAAATGTCACTTTTCCTCTTTGACTTTTGTCTGCAAATATCTCGATATACACAATGTTACCTTGCCTTTCCAGATTACTGATCATATCGTGTACTGTAGTACCGGGCTGTATGTTATCAATGAGCAATACGATTTGCTCTGTCTCATTGACTTCACGTCTGACCTGAATAGCTGGGAGCCTGGGAAGCATGGTCGCCATTTTTGCGATTATGAGGTTGTGTGTGCCAATGTGGAATGAGGATATCAATCTTCAATATGGAGTTGATTTGGGAGTCTGGAAGATGTTGTCAGCTTTGTAGCTTTGCTGGAAGCTTTGCTGGAGATGAAGGTTCAAACTTTACAAACCTTTGGCTTAGGTACAGGTTGAAAACCCTCTCCTTTCAATAGAAAAGAAGCTACTTGGCTGGAAAATAGGGTGGTATGTAAATTCAGGGTTTGATCTACCAAATAGTAGAATAATCGAATGGTAAGATGCAGTCAAGTCGAGAAACGACAGCTTCAGAGAAATTGATACTTTCGTTACCTGGCAACTAATGACGAGATAGAAGACAAATCAGTATTACAAACGGAGGCACTGATTCTGGTTGAATGGAAAAGGAAGTGAGAAGTTGGAGATTGTTGGAGGTTGAAAGTTTGAGCAATGGAAAAGGGAAGAGAAGAGGTTGTGATTGATTTTGTGGAGGTGGAGGTGGAGGTGGAGGTGAGGGTAGAAGTGAATGATCAACGCTAGCTTTAAAAAAAAAGTGAACGCGAGAGACAGAGAGAAAGAGAGAAAGAAAGTAGACGGAAAGAACGTTTCATCTTCTGTATAATGTTTTCATTGCGATTGTCGTTTGTCTCGTCTTCAACCCAATTTCAAGAACTGCAGCCCCTAGCACCTGCAAACAAAAGACGTAGGTGCAAAAGAGCAAGCATTGAGAAGAGAAAAAGATCTTTTCGAATACACAAATGGCTGATGATTTCAAAAGAAGGGGAGTTTGAAATCCGCGAGGTTCACATGCATACCTGATGCATAGAAGTATTGTAGCCAGACTTTGACATTGTATTGAACTGTGAACTGTGAAATGTGATAGAACTTGGTATTTCCTTTCCCTCTGTTCTGTTCTGCGCTGTTCTGCTCTGTCGATGGATTGAGGCTCTACAAGTCAAGACTCAATTCACTAGGAAATGACCATTCACCATCAATTCAAACCATATTCAAATACCTTTTTTGCTTCGATGCATCGTTCTCTTTCTTCCGTTCGCTGCACGTATATAATATAGAGACGATCCAAAAAGAGTTCTACACGTAAAAGAATCGTGAATTATTACGAAAAGAGATAGTACCCATTGAATGGTGGGGTAGAAAGAATGCGTGAGCCCGTGATGAGGATAAGTGAAGGCATTGTCAAACCTTACATTTAAGGCAACATATCAGCAGCCTCGCTTAAGATAGCGCACAAATTTGGAAGGAACTTTTGAGAAAGTCTTCAATTTTGATTTTAGAACTTTTCTTTTCGACAACTTCGACGACAACAACCACCCCAATACTCGTTTCTCCATACACACAGAGACGCAACCATGGGTAGAGGACCGTAAGCATAGCCTTTTCTTTTATTATTATTTGATCGAATTACGAAAAGACCTTCTCGACTTTCTCAATCGATTTGAATGTTCAGTCGATTGGTATTGGCAATGGCACTGGGAGATATGGGGATTTCTTTGGACGTTGGGACTCGTCGATCATTCGAAAGCTGCAATTGCCAACGATGAACTATTCTACGATCGCTCTGTTCAATCACCTCATATCCACTTTTCGCAACAATCTACAGTTCAGCACATCTCAAGACATCATTTACTAATATTTTTGTCGCATATAGAAAGAAGCACCAAAAGCGCTTGAGCGCGCCAAACCACTGGCTCTTGGACAAATTGTCCGGTGCCTATGCTCCTCGTCCTTCCGCCGGTCCACACAAGCTTAGAGACTGCATGCCACTTATCGTCTTCATCCGTAACCGTCTCAAGTATGCTCTCAACTCCCGTGAGACCAAGGCAATCGTTATGCAACGTTTGATCAAGGTCGATGGCAAGGTTCGCACCGATGCCACCTACCCAGCCGGTTTCATGGATGTTATCGGTATTGAGAAGACCAGCGAGAACTTCCGTTTGGTTTACGACACCAAGGGACGTTTCACCGTTCACCGTATCCAAGCCGAGGAGGCCGAATACAAGCTCGGAAAAGTCAAGAGAGTGCAATTGGGCAAGGGCGGAATTCCATTCTTGGTCACGCACGATGCTAGAACGTAAGTTCTGTCAGACATCATTCAGCCGTTGGTCCAAGCTTTGGTCGATCCCCTCCGACACAAATTCTGCTAGATCAACGGTTTGAATGTTTTATTCCCCCCAGAGATGCTAATGAAATTTCTAGTATCCGTTACCCAGATCCATCCATCAAGGTTAACGACACCGTCAAGATTGACCTTGCTACCGGAAAGATCACCGACTTCATCAAGTTCGACACTGGTGTTATCGCCATGGCTACTGGTGGTCGCAACATGGGACGTGTTGGTGTCATCACTCACCGTGAACGTCACGATGGAGGTTTCAACATTGTTCACATCAAGGATGCCATAGACAACTCCTTCGCTACCCGTGAGAGCAACGTTTTCGTCATCGGATCTGAGAAGCCATGGATCTCCCTTCCAAAGGGTAAGGGTGTTAAGCTCACCATTGCTGAGGAGAGAGACCGCAGACGTGCTCACGCCATCGCTGGTCAATAAATGTAGTACGTTTTGCTTTGTATTTGGGCCAGGGGGAGTCATGGAATGGGATATTAAAAATCTCCTTTTGTATTACGCAAAAGTTTATGAGAAATATGACGACACATTTTAGTATGAGTCGAATTTTTACCACAATGATATAACCCTCCAAATCCAACTTCAAACGGATGGTTTTTGAACTTTGATTGTGATGTGATATGGGGAATGTAATAATGTATCAAGGCCATGATGATTCTAAATTCCAACCAATATTGAAAACTCGATCCTGTTCATGCAAGAATGATTGTATTGATACCTTTATCTAATATCTTTGCACATCGATAGATTATTAGAGGCCATCGTACCTACTGAAACCTCCATCCTTTTGAATATTGCACCAATCACATTTCCCGCACAAGTATGTGGTAAAGTATTATTTAACATTTCTTCTTTTCCCTTCAACCCAATCACATTGGTGTAATTCGAATTTTGTATTCCATCATCTATGTTTCTATATTTGTCACATGCAACGATATCGATATTCGATATTCGGAAGGACCGAGAATCGGGTTGAGGGGTTTAGTTTACCGATTTCGAGTTTCTAAGGAAGGGAGTGAGGGAGGAGGGAGTGAGTATAGAGCTGAAGTGAAGTGAAGTGATTTCTGTTTTCTGTGTTTTTTGTTAGATAAAAGGGAGTTTTGGGTGTATTGGTATAGTATAGTTAATATAGTATATCGAAATACTTTGCAGTCTACGATAGAGTCTAGAGTCGAAAGTCTAAAATCTATATGGAGAAATCAATTGAGAAAGGGAGAGAAGCTAGGTATGTAGGTATGTATGTAGGTATGTATGTAGGTATGTATGTAGGTATGTATGTAGGTATGTAGGTAGGTATATTGCTATCATATCGTATCGTATCGTATTATATCATGTCGATATCCTAGAATCTCGAGGTTAGAATCTTGAGGTTAGAATCTTGAGGTTAGAATCTTGAGGTTAGAATATAGAATGTAGTGTAGAATTACAAGATACAAATGTAAATATCTTGCATGACATTACATTATATTACATTACATGACATTACATTACTTGTTGTTATATGCTAGGTAGGTAGGTACCTACATATGTATAATGTATAGATACCGACCGATATATGTAATGTTGTACATGCATATATACATGCACATATATATACATACATACATGCGTGGGTATATTAGTATGTAAGTACATAAGTATAGCAGCACACAACCTAGACAAGACAAGCAGACAGACAGGCATCTGAGCTGTCAAAACAGTATTTAACTTTCAAGGTCATTCATTCAGAAGGTAAACGTGGGGTAACACGACAGGTGGATAGATGGAATTCCGGAATGGAATGGAGATGAGAGAAAGTTTAGAGATGCTAGGCCCTAGGGAGATATCTAGGTAGGTAGAGGTACTAGGTATTGGGTGCGAAGTCTGGGATGGATTGGAGATGATGAGTACTCTATTAGTTGGATTATTGTTGGTGAGGTTTTAGTGTGGGGGTGGGATGTGGGATGTGGGATGTGGGATGGGATTGGTTATTGGTTATTGGTTGGATATGGATTATGTTTATATTTATTTGTTTCTTATATTATTGATTGATATTTATATTGGTATTGGCTTTGGGAAAGTTTCGTATGGGGATTGGATTTGTGTGAGGATTGCTTGCTGAGAGGGGTGACGGTGGTGAGAGTGGCTCGGTGGTCAGCTGGTGGTGAGAATTTTTGTGTCATGATTGATGGGTGATGGGAGATGGGAGGGGTAGGGGTGAGGTGAGGTGAGGTGAGATGCCATGCCATGCCGTGCCATGCCATGCCGTGCCGTGATGTGCTGGAAAGTAAGTGGTGGTTCACCGGTTCTATCGTATTCAGTGGGTAATGTTTCTTGTGTAATATGTTGGAGTGGAAGTAGAGACGGACACAGAGACGGAAAGTAGAGGGTAGAGAATGATTGCATATCTGTGTATAGAACACAGGCACGTATGTATATCTATGGAGGTATTCGGATGTATGGGAACGAGTCGATGATATGAGGTTGAGTGGAGAATGATGGTGATGGTGATGGTGATGGTGATTGTGTTTGATCTGCATATCCTTCCTGTGTGTGCCGTATAAAACTACCTAGGCAAGTAATCCGAGTCGAGGAATGAAAAGCCCGATGTAGAATAGGAATTTCATTCAGAATTGGGACGATCAATGTGAATTGAGGAATATCATATCTAATATCTAGTATCTATTAGATGAGAATAAGTCGAATGAAGTATAAGTGGTATTATTTTTTAGAATATAGATAAGAAGAGAGACAGATAGTTAAATAGAGAACTCTATAAACAATCTAGACCTCCATATCACATCATACCACAACGAGAATTTGTCTACTAATAACTCATGATCCACAAACAAACACGAGCAAGTACTTCGTTGATGACGACTTTTAGTACTTGCAAACTCTACTTTGCCTCCTCATCTAGGTCAATTGCAGATTAGAAAAGAAAATGAACACGGTCCACTTCTGTACGAAGAAGGAGAAGAACTAAGTAAAGTGTCTAGGTGAGTACCAAGGTAGGTAGGTAGACAGGTAGGTATGAAAGAGATCCGGATTCTCTGATTTATATTTATATATAAAGTTCTCAAGTCAGACGTCAGATCGATAGTTAGTAATGATTTTGGAATTCTTTCTCTTACCTTGATCATTTGATAACTATAATCTTCTTCATCTCATTATCTTTTTAATCTGCTGGGTATTTACCTCCTCTTTCATCTGAAATCTTCACCATAAACCATCTCGAATATATATATATATACCTATATATATATTTATACACATACATACACTTCTAACGTACATAGATATATATTTGCAAGGGAAAAGCTGATCACGCAAATCTTCATTTTTATCCTGGTTCATCTCAAGGTCGTCTCGTTGGTGTGTATGTCACATCCATACGTCCATCCATCCATCAATTCCCATTTCGTTCTCTGAGCCGTGGCCATGTTTTCGGTGAGACATCAACCGACCATCATCACGGGGAAAGGTACACCATATTTTCGCATTTCTACTGCGAGAGTATCTGGAATATCTCAAATAAGACAATTGAGATATCAAAGTAGAAATGCGAAATTAAATACACACACCCCTTCTCAAGTATCAGCCTCGATACCGAAATCCAATTCCAAAGACAAAAAAGGATGGTCGACACAAAATGCTCTTTTGTTGGCGGCGGCCACCGCCGGCTTAGCTTACACGTTTGCCATGGTACGGGAAAAGAAGAGGAGGGGTGAGGGTAGGGATTATGCGGATCCGGAGAAGTTTACGGTACCTCGATATGCAAATATCAAGGAGATGGAGATGGTGAGTTTGGTTGTGGAATTGATATCAAGGAGGGGAAATAATGTCAAGGAGTGGAACTGAGTGATGAAAACGCAAAGGGAGAATTAAAAGCTGATCAGATGGTGAATGTATAGGCCCTGAAGGAAATTCGAGAAGCTACAAATGAGGATACTATTTCTACAGACCCGGAAGATTTGTTGGCTCACGGATAGTAAGTTATTATGTTTTCATCAGCATAGGTGGTCTTCAGGATTCGAAATATCGCTCGTCTCACACGAGAAGTGGAAATATCTTGGCTAGTCACACTGCAGACAGCTTCTCAAAGACCTTTGCCAAATTCACAAAATACTCAACTAATCTAAATCAACAGCTCAGAATGGTCATCTACCAATGTCGATGGTTTACCAGTAGCAGTGGCCTATCCAAAATCTACTCAGGAGGTCTCTAAAATTGCGTCGATATGTCACAAATATCGGGTACCAATTGTTCCTTATTCAGGGGGATCGAGTTTGGAAGGGAATGTATCATGTCCTTATGGAGGTGTTAGCGTGGATTTTGCTTTCATGGATCAAATTATTACATTTCATCCAGAGGATATGGATATTGTTGTTCAACCATCTGTTTCGGTAAGAGCCCTACATTGATTTTGATTTCCGTCTACCTCTTCCAGTCTGTGTAGATTCTAATCTTCTTCTAGTGGATGGATCTCAATGATGAACTTGCAAAACGTCAATCCGGACTCTTCTTCCCAGTGGATCCAGGTCCAAGTGCAAAAATAGGAGGTATGGTAGGAACAAACTGTTCCGGTACCAACTGCGTTCGTTACGGTTCCATGAAAGATTGGGTCATAAATCTAACCGTCGTGCTCTCCGATGGAACAATCATCAAAACCAAACGACGACCTCGTAAATCTTCCGCAGGTTACAATCTCAACAGTCTCTTTGTAGGCTCCGAAGGAACCCTCGGTCTTGTAACTGAAATCACACTCAAACTCGCTGTCGTGCCACAAGAATACTCCGTTGCTGTAGTCACTTTCCCTACGATCCGTGATGCGGCAGCGGCAGCAGCTGGTGTCATGCGCGCGGGTATTCAAGTCGCAGCTATGGAAATCATGGACGAAGTCCAAATGAAAGTCGTCAATCTATCCAAATCTACCGCTCCTCGTCAATGGAAAGAACTCCCTACGCTCTTCTTCAAATTTTCCGGTACCAAAGCATCAGTGAAAGAAAACATAGCAATGGTGTCCTCCATTGCCAAATCCCATCGCGGTAGCTCCTTTGAATTTGCAAAAGACGCACGAGAACAAAAGTTATTGTGGTCAGCGAGGAAGGAATCATTGTGGAGTATGCTAGCATTGAGAAAAAATGGAAGTGAAGTCTGGAGTACGGATGTGGCGGTACCTTTCTCACGATTGGCGGATATTATTGAGTTGAGCAAGAAGGAAATGGATGATTTGGGACTTTTTGCTAGTATTTTGGGTCATGTGGGAGATGGAAACTTTCATGAGAGTATCATGTATGATCGAACGGTGCCGGGAGAGATGGAGAAGGTGGAGAGGTGTGTGAAGAATATGGTGGTTAGAGCTTTGGAGATGGAGGGCACAGTAACGGTATACTTGACTTTTGGTTTTTTGGTGAAACTTGGATCGACAACTAACGGAAATATAGGGCGAACATGGAATCGGAATCGGAAAGAAAGAATCTCTACTCTTGGAACTAGGACATGATACTTTGGGAGTCATGAAATCTATCAAATCGGCATTGGGTGAGTAATCTTTTACTTCTTCTCCTCTCCTCTCTCCACGCCTTCTTCAAATCTATCAGATTGCATATCATATACCCACAAACCCAACTAACCCAACTCCCCAGATCCACATTGGATCATGAATCCAGGTAAAATCATAGATATCCCCAAGTAAACCCACCTCGCTTCGCTTCGCTTCGTTCCGTTTTCGCTTCCTAGGTACCTACATACCTTCCTTCTATGATTTGGTATGGTATGGTATGGTTTGGTATATATTCGCATCGCATTACATCACATAGTATGGTATGGCATATCATCAAAATCATCTTGGATTGGTACTTACATCTTGGAGGCCAAAATGTTCACGAAAAGGATTTTGTGGAGAGGAATGAAAATGAATAGGAGCGGGATAAAAATTGCATAGATATTGGTATGGATGGGTATGAGCATGAGCATGAGCATTGGGGGAAGGGAGGGGATTGTCTTTTTGTTTGTTTGTTTGTTTGTTTGTTTGTTTGTTTGTTTGTTTGTTTGTTTGTTTGTTTGTTTGTTTGTTTGTTTGTTTGTTTGTTTGTTTGTTTGTTTGTTTGTTTGTTTGTTTGTTTGTTTGTTTGTTTGTTTGTTTGTTTGTTTGTTTGTTTGTTTGTTTGTTTGTTTGTTTGTTTGTTTGTTTGTTTGTTTGTTTGTTTGTTTGTTTGTTTGTTTGTTTGTTTGTTTGTTTGTTTGTTTGTTTGTTTGTTGCATTTGTTGTATTTGTGTTTTTGTTTTTGATTGAGTTTGTGTTTGTATGAATCTTGACTTCGGTTGGAGATTAGGGATTTGGATTTGGATTTTTGTTATAGTATTGAGATATTATTATATTGAATTGAATTGAGTTGAATTGAGTTGAATTGAGTTGCCTTGCAGTTGAGTTGAGTGCGTTGAATAAACTCTATTACATCCCTTGTATTGAATTCCCTTTAAACGCCAAGGGATACCTAGTATCTCCCTTCTTGACTCGATGAAAATAATATAAAATGACTGACACTAGAATGAAATGAATTAGAAATACATACAGTCCGCTTCAGAGGAGAGACTATAAGAAAAGGGGAGAAGGAAAGGGGTAGTGTATTTATTTATTCGGTTATGTTGAATTTTCTGAATTTTCTGAATTTCTGATCTTATTGAGGAATGGAGAGAGGGGAGGGGAGAGCAGGGGGAAAGGAGCGGGAAAGGAGGGGAAAGGAGGGGAAAGGAGGGGAACGGAGGGGAAAGGAGGGGAAAGGAGGAAGGAGGGGGAAGAGGGGAAAAGGAGGGGAGGTTTATATGTAAAAGGAATGGAGGTTTTGGTTTTGGTTCTAGTTGTGATTATGATTCTGTTTGTACTTGTAGTTGAGATATCAGAGTGAATACTACAGCCCCCTCTAGCGTGGTTTTACTAGCTTTCTAGCACCTTAAATAGCCTCAACCTTTTATAGAATACAATCAAGCTTTTCGACCCCCTTCAATATATATTTAGTCTTTTTTCTAATTATAATTATGATTATGATTCTATATCTTTTATATCTTTTATATCTTTTATATCTTTTATATCTTTTATATCTTTTATATCTTTTATATCTTTTATATCTTTTATATCTTTATAAATATCTTTAGTAAATATCTACAATATCTCCAAGTACCTATTAGGTACCTAGTACATAGACAAAAAAAAAGGGATTAAACTGCTTGCTTGCTTGCTTGCTTGCTTTTGGTGTGAAACCTGTCTGGATTCTTCTTTTTTCTGCATTTTACCAGACAGCTGGAGAGGAGCAGTAGGAATGGAATGGAATAAGAAGTATACGTTTTTTATTTCTCGAGTTATATACAGTTTTTAATACAAGTACAATCTTTATATCTTCTTTGATTCTCTCTTTGTTGCTTCAAACTAAGATTCAGGAGACCTATCTCCTTTCGAAGATCGTTACGCCTATGCAATAGCAGATGTGGTTTCCATAACCCCTCTCCCCTCTGCGACATAATTTTCCGTAAAAGTACCAATACCCCCAAACTCCTCGCCTCAAATTGAAATATAATGCACAAATATCTCTCCTCAAAATTAATAATCATCTCCACCACCCCCGTCCCCTCCATCATCATCATCATCCTCACCATTCTCAAAGTACTGCTCCGCATCATAATCTCCACCCATATCCTCCTCATCATCCTCATAATCATTATCCTGCTCCTCCTCAATTTCTTCCTCTCCCAAATCCTCTTCTCCCTCTGCCCCCTCTACCCCAGTCGCTTGTTGAATCTTCGCCAACAGCGCTCGAGTCTTCTCCGAAGGATCTTCCTCTCCCATCGCCGCCAACGCAGCATTATCCTTCGCAGTCTTTGCTTCCTCCTCTCCACTCAACACGGACCATAACTCCTGCGGATAAAATTCCTTGTTAAAATTCATCCCGCTCACTAGAGGTATCGCTCGCTTTTTTCGCTGATACTTCATGCTGTATGTTTCGACGCCGAGGAAGGGATCGAAATCCGCTTTAGTTTGTCGTCCGTATTGTTCGTTGAATTGCTTTTCTCCAAAGGTTCGGACGGGCGCATCGGTGTCGCGTTTGGTAGAGTGCGTGTAGAGGGGTCCGCGGTGGATCTTGTCGCGGAGCGTGCGGTAGTATTTTACTTGCGTGCGTTCTTGGGGGGTGAGAGGGGATGGTCGTTTGAGGTTGGGATGCCGCTGAAATGTATGTTAGTAGATGTTTTTTGTATGAGCGCATCAAAATTCAAGGATAGAAATTGGATATAGAATGAGGCTCCAAAGACTTGGAGAAGGTGTGATGGAACGTACTGGATAATCTTCACTTGGGGTGAAGTCTAATTTCAAGGTAGCGTCATGCTCCCATGTTGCGCCTTTTATACCGCCTCCTCTGGCACCTCCTCTACCTCCACGAAAGGCCATCCTATACTAGATTCTGAAATCCTTGTGACGATTGACGGTTGCCGAGCTTCGATGATTCGCAACAAGGCAGGATGTGTTTTGAGTAGCACCTGGTTTTGTGGAAATATATTGTGGTTCAATTGGCTTGGGATGTTTGCGATAAGTGATATTCAGGATATATGCGAACTCAATCAGAACTCAAAGATTGGTAGTTGCTTGAATAACTTTGCGCGTCACTTTTTGTAAAAAAATCAAAATTGGGGGAATGATGGGAATTTGGTCTTAGCTAGATATTATTCCCCAAGATTTTCTGCCAAACTAAAAAGGCGGTGAAACTAACTAAAATGGCGGGGTGTGAGTGTAAGCTGCGCTGCATCTACCTAAATACAATCTTGATCGTTATACCATTGATAATCATCGATAACACTCTTTACTTTTCTACGTTAATCTTCTAATTTCGAATAATCAACAAATATTAAAATCCTGCGAAGACCTGTCTCAGATTCTTACATCACTGTGCAATATACAATCATTGAATAAGGTTAATACAACGGCTCAGAAACACATTGTCCAACATGGACATAGACGATACCCCCATATTCAAATTGGAGGAGCTTGAAGCTCATCTCCAGGATTTGGTTAAATCTCCAGATACCCCAATCGATACAAAACTTTTCGATGCCGTAGAGCTGCAACTTACAGGTATGTGCTGTCTTCTACTCTACATACTAGAAGAGCTCTAAAGCAAGCTGTCGTGTTCCACAATCTTCACGGCTTCTAATCTCCTTTTAGAATACAATATCTCCCCTCTGATCCCGAAGCTACTTCCTACCATTACTCAGATCCTCCTTACCACACAACAAGACCCTACAGTACTCGCCAGTCTATCCGTAAAGTTGTTACAGCCAATCACATTTCCCCAAGCTCTCCAGTTGGCTTCCGAAGACGCTTTGATTCTCGCACTTCGATCTCCCATACCTGCTGCAAATATTCTTGCCATAACAATCATTCAAAAGGCCACCAAAAGTTCCGCAGACGTAGCGAATCTATCTGGTATGAGAGGAGTGGTCGAGAATTATATCCGAATATGGCTTAGCAGCCCTCATGTCGGAGTTGGAGAGAAAGCTACGCGAGTGCTAGGAGAACTCTTAGATGTCGACTCTGTTCGAGAATTGACACACATCACAAATGGAGTAGGAAACATGGATATCGACTCTCAGCGACCACCTGGACAAGGAGCGCTTTGGCGAAGAATATTTCAAGACGTCGAAATCTACGAAATACTTTTCTCGCTCTGTAGCTTGAAGACTATCGGCAAAGGTGATGGCCAATTGGATGAGAAACAAAAGACACTTGCTCAAGCTCGTTTATTGAGAATTCTTCCTCGTTTGGTAACCGTGGGCTTTGATTACCTCACCCGTCCAACGTTGAGCCAAGTCGACAAGGAGTATATATCGCCACAGGATGATGGGAAACTCGGGCTACTCTACTTCGCGGCAATGGAAATGGTGGATAAAGAAGACCTGCTTATGCACATGACGCTGACTATTTTCTTTTTGGAATTACTGGAGGCACTGAGTACTGTGGAATGGTTCTTCGGCCCGAGACAGACTTATGTCGCTGAAATGATGAGGAAAGCTATGGAGTCAGACGTGGAGTTACGTCAATCGATTGAGGGTGTGACTCTATCGCCAGAATCAACCTCTCAGACGAAAGAATTGATAAATTCTTTAAAGCTACTATCTTAGATGCGGCGTTAGTTATTCAAGCCATACCCTTTGATTTCAACAGCATATAGAGTTTGCAGCTCGGATCGTCGTCTTGAAAACCTTGATAGCATATCTCCCGCTTCTCCCGTGTGTAACCTGTAGTTAAGGGGGCATCGCTAGAGAATCATTGACTAATGACATGATATAAAAAGGGTCATATTGGTAATGGAATAGTTTAAGAAATGACCAAAGAAATTGGTAACAGCACAATTACAGGTTGCATAGGTTTGGCTTCTTGGTGCTGCATCTAATCATAACGTTGGCGTGCGGTTAATACCGTTGATATCAATATTCCAAGCATTAGCTGAAAGTTGTAGAAGAGAAAATGAACATGTTGCATTGCCTTCAATATTACTACCTTTCTACATACTATGTTCGTACATGATCATGTCAATATATTCAGTATATGACTGTTGTTGCATCTGAATTTAGCCTTAATGTATTAGTCAATGAGACAGCAGCACAACTTCCACACATGATTATATATTCGATTTGTTATCATTTTTCAAGACTTGTTAGCATTGTTAAGTTACCCTACGAGCCTACAAAGTTGTCCAATATAAGAAAGATACTGCACTACAACTCTACTATTTGTGTCCAAGTTTAGAAGTATATACACTCTTTCTTGGCCCAAATCAATCAATACGAAGCAATTTTGAAGACTCTTAAGAATTGCACCGGTTCTTCCATTAAAGTTTTTTATCCAATGGGTCTGAGTTCAAGATGATCAACAGGCATCATTCACGTAATCTGGGATGGCTCGGACGGTAAGAGGGAAAAAAAGAGAAGTGGGTGTGGTGACCATGTGGGTTTGGTGAACTCCCAAGAATATCAATGCTTTGATATGTTGATAGAGTTTGAGTTTGATAGGGATGATAGATGTTGAATGGACGATCCTGTTGATCAATTTTAAGCTTGATTCGACAGCGTGAAATGTTGGGGGATCAACACAGTTAACGTTAAGATACTGTATCTATCTGGGTATGTATAGTGCTTTCGCATTTTTGGGCGATAGCCTCTTATTTATCTCTTCTCCAGGATATTATTTTTAAATTTTCAAACCTCGGCATGATCGAATATTGTACAGGTATGATGTATCATTATAAGTGCTTACCTGTCAAGGGGGCCCTCAGCGGCGCAGTATAGTCATTGGACTTTGTCTAGCCGTGTAGAAATTTTACTCTCTCAAGAATCCTTCACCCCATCTTTCTTTTTAGGCAACGGTTGCTCCTAGTTCAGGTTGGCTGTTACATCAATTGATGCTAATGGTAACTAATCTCTTCATTCGGTTATTTGCTGACACCTTTTAGTTTCTTAAGATTACCCAACCATGAGCCAACATTGGATTTTGATTGTGTTAGTGGATCCCTTTTAGAAAAGACAAGCTTTTACATGATTAGTGGACCTATCGTAAGGATGAATAGACACGGCCCACGAGTCGGTGATAGCGGTCGGATCGCTTAGTTTTAGATCCTGTTCCTGACTAGTCATCTATCAAGACTCAAGAGGCGGGATTTCGGGATCTAAAGAAAGGTTTTTTTTTGGATGAAATCGAATGAGCGTCTAGATAAAGTACACATCCATTATGTACCCCTTGAGCTAATAAGATCTTGAAGCAAAAGTGGAATCATTTTGACTTTTTGAAGTGAAGAGGGAAGGACGGGACTCTAGACTCCAGTGTTAGTAGTATATGTGACACATTCGAACAGGACCCGATGATTCGGACCAAATTTATGGGAGAACGTTATACCGATCTTACTTTTTGTCAATATTGGGGAAATTATCACAGTGTTCAATCCCCACTCCCACAACCAATTGTTTATCCTTATGAAGTAACCATTGCGCGCAAAGTGGATTGAGGGACCGGCCGAATTGATGCTTTAAGCACAATTGCCCCTCGGGTAAATCAGCCGAAGAGGCTACTCCGTTCCTGCAGCATCACCCTAGGACGGGCTTATTCCTCCAAATGAACTCAATTCGTCCTTCTCATTGGCTGTTCGAACCTCAAAGTCTCCGCGCTACCTTGATTTATCTACCTTTCGGGAAATTACCTGCCAAGAGTGCCTTGGACGGTCTTCCCTTTCGTTCTTTGCATATTTAGCGAGTTGTATCATGGCTGTCATTGGGTACCTCACATGCAATTCGACAATATCTGAGCATCATTTAGCCAGAAGTCGTTGTGTAACCCCTGGTTCCTGATGAACCGTTCGATTTCGGTCTCGACAATGACGGGATTAAGAGAAATGTTACATATCCCTGTTCTATACAGTTCCTTTTTCCTTTTCTTCCTCTCTTCTCCCTCTCATTCTTGAATTCTAGACATTAAGTTTCTCATCCACCGGTGACCTTCGTACCGTGCAAACATTTGTTTGCGTCCTGTCTTTGACAACCAAACCAGCCCAATCACATTCTTTACCTGGCTTCGGCCTCTTGAAACTTTCATTTTTTCGTATATACTTAATATCCTTTTAATAATGTCTTCATCGAAGTTTTTCACCGTGGCTGCGGCTACTTTTGCATTCATTGCTCCTGCTGCCGCTCTCTATGATGCATCATCACCTGCAAATTTGGCTTTGTATTGGGTATGACTTACAACCAGATTCAAAGTACTATTACTGATTATGACGATAGGGTTCCGGGCCATCTCAAACCAATCTTTCATATTACTGCGAGCAATCTACAGTGGACATCATTCCATTAGCTTTTATGAATGTTTTCCCAGCACAAGGTGATGGCTATCCAGCTGAGAACTTTGGTAACGCTTGTTATGGTCAACCAATCTTCACACCAGGTCCAGGTTATCCATTAGGGGATGTAGACACTTCGAAAGATCAACTTTATGTTCAATGTCCAGGCATTCAAGAGGGAATTCCCTACTGTCAATCATTGGGAAAGAAGATATTACTTTCTCTCGGAGGAGCCTCAAACACTTATCAACTCACAGGCGCAGCTGACGGAGAATACTTTGCCGATTTCTTATGGGGAAGTTATGGACCTTTCAAACAATCTTGGGTGGATGCTGGTGGAATTAGACCAATGGATGGTGGTTACTATGGAACTGACCCTAGTGTTCATATTGATATTGATGGATTCGATTTCGATATCGAGTTTGGTCCTACTGGTAAGATGGACCATCAAAGTAACTCGTATGATAGCACGACTGACATGTATCAGACTACTCCGAAGGTTACATTGCAATGATCAACAGACTCCGAGAACATTTCGCCGAGAACCCATCGAAGAAGTACTTCATTTCAGGAGCTCCACAATGTCCATTGCCAGAGCCAAATATGGGAGCCATGATTGCTGGTGCCCAATTCGATCTTTTATGGATTCAATTTTATAACAATGCCGCAGCTCAATGCACAGCTCGTCAATGGGCCGACAACTATGCTTTAACTGGACAAGAAGACTCTGTAGGATTTACCTATGATAAATGGGTATCGACCATTAACAGTGGTGCAAGTGCTGGGGCCTCGATTTATCTTGGTCTTCTTGGTTCAACCTTCGCAGGAACCGCATCTGACTACATTTCTCCACTCGAGGCTCAAAGCTTGATTGAATCTTATCACAACAAACCTCAATTTGGAGGTGTCATGATTTGGGAAGCTACATATTCTCAAGAAAACACAGATGCGGAACTTAAAGGAGATTCTTACCACGGATTTATTAAGTCTTGTTTGGATTCCTACGCACCACCTCCTCCCACTTCGACATCCTCGATTGTTCACAGTACTACTATTAGTAGTTCCAGCTCCACTTCAGAAGTCTCTATTACTTCCAGTGTTCCAACATCGACTGACTCATCTGCTGCTGCTAGTAGCACTGTGATCTCGATCTCAACTACTTCGACCTCGGTCTCGGAATCTTCTGCCACATCAACTTTGATTTCTTCGGAATCTTCTACTGCTACATCTTCGAGTTCGTCAGAGACTTCAACTACTCCATCGCTTACTTCTACATCAGTTTCCCAGACCTCGACAGCCGCATCCTCTTCATCATTGGAATCTTCCGCTGCAGAATCTTCGACTTTCTCTGAAGTTTTGCCAACTCAAGCATCATCTGGCTACACCATTCCAGGATACTCTCACAATGCAACATCTTCTTTGACCCATTCGCAAGTTCATTCCTCCAAGCCAGCTGGAAGTGGCACATTGCCAGTTCATTCTTCAAAGCCCACTGGTAGCTACACTTTCACCGGACATTCTTCCAAATCTACAAGCATCGCAACAGGCTACACCTCGAAGTCTCACTCCGCCAAGCCATCGTCTAAACCATCGTCCGGTTACTCTTCAGTATACTCCTTTAATTCTACTACCAGTGGAAGTGTTCAATCGTCTAAGCCATATGCCACCAAGCCTGTCGTTACAGGTACTGGAGCATCCACCAAGCCATATCCAACGAAGTCTTCTGTGGCTGGTACCGGTCAATCTAGCAAACCACGCCCTACCAAATCCCTTGGAACGGGTGTTAAATCTTGCAAGAGCAGATCTAAGACTAGGACTAAGACCAAGACCAAGACTAAGACATCATCTACAGGCCCATCAGGATACCCAGCAACTACTTCTTCCATTGTTATCTCATCTACTGCGCCATATGGAAATAGTACCTACAGTCACTCAGAAACTATTCCAGCTTCCACCGCCACATCTTCAGTCGAGGGAATTACTGTATCTTCAGGTACTGCCACCGAAACTGGACCTGGATTTAGTGCAACCGAATCAACCGTCGTAGGATCTTCTACAATCAGTACCAGTGAGCTCTCAACTGGATCTGCTACCAACAGCGGATCTGTAACATCAGAAACTGGTTCTGTCTCCGCTAGTAAATCTGTTTCATCCGGAACTGGTTCAACAACTTCGGCTATTCAATATACGACTTCGACTGCCTATGTTACTACAGTCTATACCATTACTTCTTGTGCCGCAACAGTTACTGATTGCCCAGGAAGAATTGGATCTGTAACCACTGAAACTATTTCCTCTTACACTACTGTCTGCCCCGTCACTGCCACTGCCACCTCGACATCTTCTGCTGAAGGAATTTCCGTATCTTCAAAACCATCTTCGGCCCCAGGAGTCACTGCATCGCAAACATCATCTTCTTCTGCACAAGGACTTACCACATCCACATCTCCAGTATCCTCATCTTCGGCCCAAGGAAGTGCTACATCACCAATCACTTCAATTGTCCAATACACCACCTCTACAGCTTACGTAACCTCCGTTTATACCATCACATCTTGCGCAGCCACCGTAACCGATTGCCCAGGAAGAATTGGTTCCGTAACCACCGAGACAATTTCCTCCTACACTACCGTTTGCCCTGTAACAGAAACCAGTGGAAATAGTGGCCTTGTTAGCTCGACATCTTCCTCCGCTGGAGTACCCGTTCCAACCACAGCAATTACTTCATATGGAACTTCAACTGTTTACCAAACATCTGTTTATACCATCACCTCATGTGCTCCAAGTGTAACGGATTGCCCAGCTAGATCTGGTCAAGTCACAACTGAGACTATCTCTTCATACACTTCCGTGTATCCAATCACTGTTTCTAGCACCGCTATCAATGTACCTACCTATGGAGCTTCTTCTGCTGCTGGAATCGAAACTTCAGTACCAGCCGTCAAGATTTCATCCACCGCTGTCATTTTCACTTCGGCCCCTTCAGTTAAAACTTCATCCCTTGCCGGCGTATCATCAGCAATTCCAACCAAGGGAGCTTCCTCCGCCGCTGGCATCGAAACCTCAGTCCCAACCATCGAAGCATCCTCACCCGCAGCTACTCCCGAAGCCGCATCCCCAACAAGCCTCTACACAACCCTAATCTCCACCCTTGTCAATTCCCAAACCACCACCATCTCCGCCATCATCGCTCCTTCAGTCATCACCGTCATCCCCGTTGCAATCGCATCCCCATCTCCCGCCACCAGCATCGCACCACCATACAGCGTGGCGCCACCGTATGGTGCTGGAAACGGCACCTTGGTCGCTACTGGTACCGCATCGTCGATCACCAGAGTGCCAAAACCAACTTCGTATGTGGGTAAAGCGGAGAGCGATAGCACCAGTGTGAAGAGCGGAAGTGTGACGACGCAGACCCCGGGGGCGAGTCCAAGCGCGGTTACTTTTGAGGGAGGGGCGGAGAAATTGCTCAAGGGAGTGGGTGTGTGGGTTGCTGTGGGTATGACGGGTTTGGTGCTTTTGATTTAGGGTTTAGAACTTTAGATGGTTTGTTATGATGAGGGGTTTATGTGTATGTATGTGTGTGTATGTAAGATAGGATAGTTTTCTTGGAGAGGGAGCGGGTGGATGTATTTATGATGAAAAAATCAATTTATCGATTATTCTTTTGTATGTATTTTTATTTTTAAAGTGTTAGTTATGATATATGATGGGTCATTATGTCATCTGTATGTCTTGTGTGTATTGACTACGGGTTTCTTACATTTATATGTTGTGAATTTTCAGTATATGATATTTTGTTCCGATAAATATCACTTCGTAATGAAAAAAGAGAAGGGGAAATTGTTGATTCATTTTGATGGAGTTTGCATTCCGTGGAAGAGGTTTCGTGAAGAATATATTAGGGGTTTATTCATATTGTATTGATCTGTGTGCTAGATAACTTCCTGAAAGTTGATTAATTAGTCAGACTGAAGGCGGTAGAAAAATCTCGGAGCTGCTGGAGTATATTTTAGAATTGTTGGGTTACTTTGAAAGGGAATGAAAGGAGAATCTTTGGATGAATTTAGGTTGGGAAGCATGGGGTTGAGATAATGGAGATGGGGGATGGGGAACAGGAGAGGAAGAGAAGGTAATGGGTTGAGAGTAATTGAATTGAAATGAAGGGAAAGGAGAAGGAGTGAGAATGAATAATGAATAATGGAGAGTTTTGATGGATGGTGGATGGAGCAGGGCCATCGAAATGGAAATCGAAATGAAAAATATACTGCGGATTAAAACCCAGCATATAACGTCTGTGAAGGTTTCGGTTTGATAGACGAGGTAAGCATTAGTCTTGACGTTTTTTTTGGTACATGGGAGAAGATATACGGGTGTTTCGAGATGTATTTTGGGGACATCCATCAGGAAGATATGGATAGGACGGCTAGGCTGAAAAGTAGGAACTCATATGTATGATGGAAGTGGCAAAATGTTAGCATAGAAAAGTATCAATAGAAGAATCTTCTGTGAAATTGTTCAAATGGTATATCTTGAAAGTCTTGTATACATTGTGACAATGGGAGGTTTGGATAGAAAATTCAGTACTATATTATTGGAGTTGTGTGGGCTTCTGGGCAATAAGCGACTAGAACTAGAACATAACTTGGAGAATTTATGCTCGAGGTGTGATTTGTTTATCATTTTAAGATATGATTTTATTAGGTGATGTATTTCTAAGCTAGTATGAATTCTGAGAAGCGACTACTATAAAAGTCGCAACGCAGAATTACTTATACTTAGAAGCTTCCATGACATATCTTAAATGCGTGTTTATATCATCTCATCATTCAATGCGCAATCAATTGACGCTTCTTTTTGGTTCTCTCAAATGAATAGTATGTATTAGTCATTAATTATACTCTGTCATCCATACATAAACCACCGCATTAATCTAGAAGTACTCTACTCCCGCTTCGAATGCTTCCTATGTTTCCTATGCTTTCTATGCTTTCTAGGTGCATTCTCAGGCCGCGCACCCCCCTCGCTTAACAAAACATTCTCACCATTCTTCTCAAACCATTGATCCACAAGATGAGTTGACCATTCCACAGCTCCCGGAACCGGTAGCCGATCATCAAGCTCCATGTAATCAATTTCCGACATATCATCCGTTCCTGACAAAAACTCCGACTCTGTTGAGGATGCTAGGCCCGCCACATGATTTCGTCCCGTCAATAAATCATTCTGGATTCTCGCATTATTCTGAGCTCCTAAATTGCGCTGCGTCTTGGGCTTTCCCTGAAGAGCCACCATCTTCTTCACTGCTTTAGTTTCTCTAGCTTCTCCGGCTCGATTTTCCAACCATGCCCTAATGCTAGAGCTATCATCCGGTCCAATCTTCGTCGTTAAATTATTATATGTTCCAACAGTTCGATAGGCAGGGTGATCAACCTTGCTGACTGCGAGTTTACGGAGCTCGGAATCGAGGTCAGAGATGATGATTTTGATGATCGGTTTCAAAGGACCGATTTCAAGACATTGGATATTCTTCTTGATGGAGTGGATACGTGCTTCGCGGCGAAGAAAAGAGTCTCCGAGTTCGGGTTCGATGCGCTCGTGTAATTTGGTGAGGATGATTTTGATGGGTTTGAGAAGGATGGAGTCGATTGACTGGATGGCTTCGATCTTCTGGCAGATGTTGCACATCTTGTGAAGGGCTTCGTGGTTAGAAGATGGATTGTAGAAGTAAGTGATTTATCTCTGCAAGAGATGGAAGTCGGTTTTTATGTGTGAGGTTTGCTCGAGGTGTGAATAATGAGTGGAAACCTTTACTCAGTAATCGAGTGTTGGAGAAGGTTCACTGTTTGTTGTTGTGATTGGATTTTAGAAATGAACGAGTTCAGAAGTTATTGCATTGACTGGAACTTGAGGAGGTTATAACTCAAAATATGTACAGCCAACCACAAGTGCTACATTACTAGATGCACAATACGGGAATGACGGTTTGGCGTATTGAAAGTAAAGCAGTATGTGTTGGTGATCATCTTAGATTTACGGTTTGTATCCAGATGTGAATAAGAAGGTACGGTTAATTTATCGGATAAAAAAGGGGGAGTTGGCTATGAGTGAATCAGCAACAGCCAGGCATTATGATTTTATGTGCTCAAAAGAGTTACAGTAATCTACACAGTAATGATTGAAATTAATTGAATGATAGAAAATTCAATGTACGTTCACTATCCATGAAAAGGCAATGTATAAACCCAAACCAAACTCTCAAAAACCGCATGATGCGGCTACACACCCGCTCATCTTCATCCAAATCTCTATCATCTTCGGTCCATTTATCCCTTCACCACCGTACAGATTATCATCAACATAACCCAACATGCCGTCGCCTAAAGAAAAATAAACCAAAAACTCAAAGTTCTCATACTCAACGGTCTGAGTATTCGCTTCGAGGTTCCAATATGCTAACATCAACCTATAGACAAACACTTATTCAATGGCATCAACGCCATGTGTCTTATTCACTTATCCTCAGGTATTCTCGTCAGCCACGGTATTCACGGTATTCACGGCATCAATCCACACCTCCAACATCTTATTCATCGGTAATCGCCCTCCTCATCTTATCCGACGGTACACCTCAAATCTCAAAAATCCACTTCTCACATCTGGTACAACAAGTCCCGGGCCCGGGCATTCTGGTATATCCTCCATACGGTGTAAGTACAAATCCCTCCATCCAAAATTAACAGATAACAGACTTGCGAGCTATGAGAACTGAGTAACTTTTTTGCTCTTTTTTTGCTGGTTTTTTGCTAAAAAAAATTCTTATGATCATTTTATGATCTGTTTGGACGGTGTGATGGTTCGATGTCAAAAGATGATTCGTATGGAAGCGACCATTGTGAATTTTATAATTGAGACAGTGAAAGTGAAAGTAGAAGTGAAAATGCGCTTCTCCATCATGTAGATGTGTTGAACTGAAGACATCGAGAAACTCATTATTCATGAAATTGAAACTTCCCACGTTTAGATATTTGAGTAACCCTAGACAACATCTCGATTAAAGAATTGACATTTCTTTTGACCGTCGCGCAAATCCAGATGATCTCATCGCTGGACTGAAATGAACTTTTCTTCATCTCAAGTTACAGCGCATGAATTGACCGATCGACAAACTCAAGAAGATGAAGAAGAATGCATAAGTTACCTCTACTCAGAAGTGTTCAAGAATTCAGGGTTCCTATTACTCCCAGTCACATAAACATTGTCATTGCTCCCATAATAGATCCAGGATCATCATCTCCGAATCAAATCCCACCACCCACCTCCCCCTCACCCCCCCCACCCACCGTCCCTTCCCAATTACCCGCACACAACATCTACACACCACCCTCAATATCTTCAACCAAAAAAAAAAAAAATTAAACAAAAGTCCTCACTTCAGTCTCGCACCACAGTCAACCCATCAACATCCGACTTCGGAATTTCTTCAAAGTTGCTAACAGAATCCTAGATCAACATCTACCTATATCCGCCCACTTAAGAGTTGTAGTCTGATAGCTGATGAGAAAAAGACTCGAGCATTTGATGAGGTCTAGTTTGATGGTTTGAGCAAATGAAGGGTATGAGAGGCGTGTGATGATATGTGCGCGGAAGGAGAGGTGTTCTGAGTATGAAGGCTCATGAAATATGGGAGTTGAAAGGGTTCAAATTAGAATTGCTTTCTATAATATTGAAAGTGTTCGGTTTAAATAGAGATGTGGTGCGAAAGTTTATGAATTGGTCACACTATTTGATGTCGACCACTTTTGGCAGGGTTGAGTACATGACTATAATTAACGCAACCCAATAAAAATGGAACGTGATGCAATCACTTCATCAACTTATCAACCCTCTTCTCCAGACTCCTCTCAAACTCACTCACACCCCCCTCCAATACCTTGACTCCACCACCCTTAACAACATAAACCAATCTCCTCCTCTGTTCCTCATCTTCCTCATCCTCCCCATCTTCCTCCTCCTCTCCCTCCCCCTCCCCCTCCTTCCACCCCTCCACCACTTTCCTAACCAACCACCGATCATGACTAACCACCACAACACCTCCATTCCACCCCCTCATCACCTCCCCCACCGCTCTCACCGTCCAAAAATCCAAATGCGTCGTCACCTCATCCAAAACCAACAATTGCGGTTCCTTCCACACCAACCTCGCCAACGCCAACCGCACAAGCTGACCACCAGATAACTTACCAATCGGAACATCCGAGACGATTCGTCCCTGCAAACCCAATCCATTGAGTATACCACGAATTTCCTGCTCCGAGAGCACACCAGCGACATCGGATGTTAGGAGCGAGAGAGCCGTCAGCTCTGGAGTGCCATGCGAGAGAATTTGCAGATCTTCGACAGAGTTTTGAGAGTAGTATGCGAGTCGTAAGCGAGGATGTTTGGTGAGGATTCCCTTGGTGGGTTTGGCGGTTTCGGTGAGGAGGGAGAGAAGGGTGGATTTTCCGGCGCCGTTGAGGCCCACGATTCCAATGCGATCACCCATGTGGATGGTGAGATTGACGTTTTCTAAAACGAATGGCGCGGGTGCCGTGGTGTTTTTTGGAGATCCGGAAGTTGGGTAGCGGAATGAGATGTTTTCTAATGAGAGCAATGGGCCGGGAAATCGTAAATCGGGTGCTAGAGGGATCATCATCGAGATGCCTCTTTCCTCGGGTGGAATCTCGATTTCTTCTCTGGCTGTTAAATGATAGCCAACTAGGTCGCGGTTGAGTTTGAATCGAGTTCCTTTGGCGGATACTTCCATGCCCATTCGATTATCTAATTTCTTCTGACGAGATTTAGCTTGGCGGAGTTTATTCTCATCGCCGGTTGCTTTTCCTTGTTTGATGTTTTGCTGAATGGTTTGCTGGATGTGTGATTTTTGCTTTTCTTGAGCGTCGCGCATTTTTGTTAGATAAAGAGTTTTCTCGCGGATGGTGGATTCATATGTAGCCAAGGATCCACGGAAATAAGTCAGAGCCTGGCTGCGCAGAATGATAAGTTCTTGAGATGTGGCAGTGATGAAATCACGATCGTGAGAGACGATTACAATGGTTGGAGGAGTGGGGGTAGATTCCTTGAGGGTTTCGAGATATTTTTGTAACCAGATGATTCCGAGGAGATCGAGGAAATTGGTAGGCTCGTCAAGGATTAGAATGTCTGTTGGTTGGAGAAGAATAGAAGCGAGATTTGTACGCATTTTCCATCCTCCGGATAGGGTGTTGACTGGTTTATCCAGGTTTGCTTTGGGAAATCCTAGACCAGAGAGGATATTTCGTGCTTTTGATTCGATATCGGCTAGTCTGGCGGGCTCTAGCTGTAGTTGCAACTCTGCAAGGAGTTCTGCTGCTAGATCCGTCTCTTCTTTAATCGTGGTTTCATCAATCTCCTCATCTTTTTGTTTGATTCTATATCATGATTTAGAAGTTGGACGCCGATTTGGTTCATGCCCACTTACCGTTCCTCGGAATTCGCAACAATTTTTTCAAAAGCAATCAATGCTTTTCTTGCTGCCATACCACGTGTTCCACTTCTGAGTCTGGCATCCTTATCTTTCTCGAATAATTCCCTTTTCAGCCTTTCATGCTGTATCTTCCGAAATGCCCGTACAGGTGTCAATGCATCTTCTTGACTATCCACAGCCTTGGACAATACTAAGGGATTTCGTCAATGTCAATATAGGTCATGCACATACAACTATTGGATTGTCAAGACGTACCGTCAACTTCATGTTGAATTTCACTTCTTGAAGTAGCTCTATCAACAACCTCTGCCAATACTGACAAATTACTTCCCCCATTTTCTTCAGATTCACTACCTCCTTCATCACCGGCATCTTTTGAATCTGCATCTATTTGCTGCAAGATGGATATCCTAGTCTGTACAGGAATACCAGGGATCAATTTCTCCGCAATGGCCTTCAACAAAGCTTCATGTGGCACCAATTATTAGGAATTTCATTTCCCTTAGCTCAAATTGGAAAAGGGGGAACATACTCGATTTTCCTGTGCCGTTTCTTCCAATCAATGCATAGCATATTCCAGCTTTGAGTTTCAAACTCGCATTGGATAGAATCTCAAGACCTTCTGCTTTAGATTTCCCCTTTGACTTCACACCTGATTTACCCGAAGATGTAACCGTGATATTTAAACCTTCAATATCGAGCTACGATATATATTGATCAGAATTCATCTTCAGCTGGAATGCTCTTCAGAAATCGCTAAGAGAATGGACGTATTTACCTCCTGATAAACTGGATTCTCGATGTGAAATCTCGTTTGTTTACACGAACACAAGATGGTGGTTGCTGATTCTCCTTGAGACAACATTTTTCCTTCTTACCTCAATAATTCGGATGGACAATCGAATTTAAAGAAGTTAATCAAAAAAATTTGAATCAAAACAAAGGAATGAAAATAACTGTTAAAATTATCAAAGTACTAAACCTGATTTTAACGGCATTAAATTCAATCGAGGATGCTGTCGTTAAATAGTTGATATGCATGAATACGGTTTAGAAAGTACCAAGACCCAACAGACCCCCCTCAAGCTTTGGTTGCCGCTTTCCGATGTTGATCTTTTCGGCCTGACTCACATGTTTCGGATTCAGACAACTTCTCGTGTAACTTCAACACACAACATGAAAGGAAAGGTTACGCATTCAAGTTGAATCAGAGCATCAGAAATTTAATAGTAATAAGTGAGTCACATCCTCAGCGCCGTCACATTGATAGATTTGCGCAGGTGGATGAATGAGTGAAGAGAATAAATAGCTGTTTCGGTTAACCTAAGGTTATCGTCTAGTCTAGCTGGAGTCCACGGGTGCTACTTCAACTGCGCCACTCCTAGTTCTATGGCTGAGCTCCACATACAACCACGTGATACTACCTTTTGCACCTGACTTCTCGAACCTATCGCTCTCATATCCAACATCTTTACATGGAAATACTAGCCATTGTAATTCTTCAAAAATAGTACCCGTGAAACGATAATCATTACCCAAGCATCAAGATGTCCACCGAAACCCCCAATCCCCTCTACGTCCCTGAAACCCTCACCAAGATCCTCTCCCATCTCGACATCAAGACTCTCCTCCTCTCTCAACGCGTTTCCAGACAATGGGCCGAATTAATCCAAACATCTCCCCATCTCCAAGAATGTCTTTTCTTCAAGAACGCCACTCGGAATACAGAGGTTACGCTTAATCCGCTATTGGCCGAGAAGTTCCCAGCTTGGTTTAATACGATTGAAGAAGAACCATCGAATCAAGTGGGACATCAAGTTTTCAACAAGCTGGAATGGGCTTCTTCACCGGACGTCGCGATGGCTTATCAGAGATCTGATGCTAGCTGGCGGAGAATGCTACTGCGTCAGCCCCCACTTGAAGAAATGTTGATTGATTACACCAGGATTGATAAGCAGGGGCTTTTTTTCTGGGACGTGAAGGTTGCGAAAAAGGAGGGCATCAGAATGGGCTTGGCGTATGATTACATGTACCAGGCTATGTATAAATGCGTATTCGCCGGTGTGGATCGACCTATTTACAATCATGAATTTATGTTTGATTGGAGAGAGGAAAAAGTTGCAGCGGGAACGTCGAAAGAGCGTTGCTCGAGAATTAAAGTATGGGTGAAGCAGGGGTGTAGTTTTTGTGGGGAAGGTTGTGAAGGATGTAGAGATGTCAATGGCCATCACAGAATATTCAAAAGCGAGGGATTTGAGAAGGAAGCGGCAAATGAAGATGCATATTTGAAGATGATGCAGGATGAAGGTTTCGAAACTTGGTGAAGTACGGAGTAATAGGAAGTAGGACTAGATTTCTCAAGTCATCTGGTCATTCGTGGTATGGACTTGATTGGATAGTTGAGTATTCTTAATGAGAGAATATATGAATAATGAAATATCACTCCCAGTGACGAATCCAACCAACCAGAATACACTCGCCGAATTTATTGTAGTAACCGATACTTACTAGATCACGGATGAAGAATAGCATTCTCGGAGCTCTTTTTATCTGCATGGAATGGGATAGACATGAAGAATCCAGAGTATGAGGGAGAGAATAGAATGCAACCGCACCATAAGAGATTGTGTGAGAGATGTAGGAAAGGAAGGTATGATAACAGCGTGCTTTGAATGGGGGAGGGAGTATACAAAAAGGCAAATTTGATGAAGATCATGTATTATAGGTGCATGACTCCAACGATACATGAAATTAGAAGTTCGATCGCCAGGATGAGGATACAGATGCGAGGTGGATATTGGGATGTAAATGGTAATATATGATCAAGGAAATGAATGTTTGTGTTTTGCCCACAGCTCAGAATTGAGGTATCCCGACAACCGTTTAGAATCGAAAGATATTATCCGAATCATACCCGCGTATACCCTAAAAGTTTGATGTGCGTATTCGAACGCCCAGTCACACCAGCACTCGCTGCTACTTCCGCCTTGATGGCCTCGTTTTGACACTATTTGATGGGTTGTAAACTCATACTTCACCACAGAGGCACCAAATCATCCGGCCATTATGATATCAGCAGTAATAAAGTACATGTATTCTAATTTTACTATCCGTACTTCTACAAACAGTCAAAATTAATGACTGACCGATCTTGCCACCAACATGTGGCTATCGTCTTTTCTCACCACCTTTGAACTTCATGTACAAATCAATTATAGGAAAGAATTTTGTTATTTCTCTATTCAACTCTCAAACTTTGTAATCTTGCTTCGGTTGCAATAACCTGGAAATTGTTAGTAATTGAAGTGTCAAGTGAGAGTGAAGGATGAATTGAAAGTAGAACTTACGTCAAGAGCCTGCTGAACCTCGAGGACCTTTCTAACCTCACCCAACCAATCCTTACTCAAAGTTTTTGCCCACCCCTTTAGTCCGTTCATCTCTCTAGCTGCACCATCCAAATCGCCCTCCTCGAGGAATGTCTCCGTTCTGGTCAAAATGCTTTCAACATCATCACCAGTAGCCAAACCCTTCTTCTTGAACAGAAGCTTGCTTAGAACGTAACTTGAAGCATGACTAGCGACACCAGCCTCTTCAGGTAACAACGAAGCTTTGCGGACTTCAGATGCGACACGACGGAAACGGTCGATGAGGGCAGCTGAGCTTGGAACACCCTTTTGATAAGCGACTGGGTTGATGGATGCAATGGCTGCGTTGACAACTGGATCATCAGATGCAATTTCCTTAAGGGCAGCAAGTTCTCTGGTGAAAGGGCGTGGAATTTGAGACTTTTCGAGGTTAGCACGAACGGCTTCAACTGCAACATGAAGATGTTGAGTCTTGAGGTTTGCGTCGACAACAGAATTGAAGTCACCAGTAAGCTTCTCGAGATCATTGACAGTATTAGTCAACTCGGAAAGCTTGCCGAGGCGGCCTTCGCGTTCTTCCTCCACGCGATTTCTGACATCAGCCAAGAATGCACGCTTGAGTTCAACTGCTTGCTCTGTCAAAAGATTCTTGAGCTTTTGCTCATTGACCTCATTTGCGCGATCGAGCTCAGACTTAAGCTTTTTCTCGTAGTTCTCGTGAATTCTCTTGCGCTCAGCTTCGTACTCGGCCCTGTATTGAATTTCCTGCTCTGCTTGTTGGTTCTTGAAGTTTTGCATGAGTTGCATAGCAGCACGGTCGAATTCTCCATCGTGAGACTTAATCTTCTCGTCAGCTTCCTTCAATGCTGCCTCCTTCATAGCCAAGATCTTGCCTCCAACTCTGTTCAATTCTGACTTGGCCTTGTCCATAGTAGATGTAAATCTAGCATTTGCATTGTCGGCATTAACGACTGCAATGATGTCATTCATAATCTTAACCAATTCTTGAACTACAGGCTCATTTCCATTAGGGATATTGATTGGGTCAATTCGCTCAATTTTCTTGTATGCTCTAGATGGCTCATTGACTTCTGGGTCCCTTTCAACATTGCTTGACTTGACTTCTGAAGTGGCGGGCGCAGCAGCTGGAGCTGGAGAGTTCTTTACTGGTGTATTTCCACTCTTAACTTGCTCAACAGCCTTGACTCTATCGGCTGGTTTTGAGTCGTGTGGTGTCTGAACAGCTTCCGATGGCTTCGCCTTGTCCTTCGCGGAGCTAGTGTGTCGTCCAGTAGATTCCTTGTTCTCATTGGCAACCCTCCATGATACACCACTTTGACTTGGGATTTTTACCTGTTCGCCAGTATCTCTTGGAGGCCTTGGAGCTCGGTTTGCGATCAAAGGGAAACGCTTTCTGAATTCTTGTTCCTCGAAGTAAAGGACCGCTTCCTCCCCGAAAGGTACATATTCGGTAAAGAAGTCATGGAAGTTATCGTTGATCCGAGAATAGTAAACTCCTCCACCGAAGCCTAGTGTTGTTAATAAAAATAATGTTGTGAAGAACTTGCGGAAGAAGCGTCTCTTTGGCTTTGGTGCGGGAGGGGGTGGGATGGAAGATGGAGGTGGAGGCCCTGGTGACTTAACTCCTGGAGGAGGGGGAGTAAGAGGAACGTTTTCCGCAGGAATTGTGGTAGAGGTTGGAGTTGCTGGTGTTGGGGCGGTATTTGGTGTTACTATTGCTCCAGGTGGTAACGGTTCAGATGTAGCCGCGCTGGCAGATCCTGGAAGTACTGGAGGTCTCGAGTCTGCTATACTTGGTTTATCGGCATAACTTCTCTAGAGTTGCAAAAACTATCAGCAATCATATCACTACTTAATTGTTCGAGATAGAACATCTTGAAGCTTCATACCATAGTATCCGAAATCACCCGGCTATTTTGTGCTCTCCATTGACGTCCAGGACTGACGACGTTGGATCTGAGACCCAACGTCCTCGAAGATCGAAGACCAACTCGCAGCATGACGGGCTGCGTGGAGCGATAAGTTATTTTTGAGGTTGGTGATGTTAAAACTGCGCGTCCTCTTCTGCCAAATACACAATTCAAGATAAAAACACTTTCAAGTTTACAGAAGCTCGGACCACACCACTTTTTGGCTGATGATGTAGAAAATCCCAGGGTCGGTATTCACATTAGCCAAATGTGCAAGGCTACGAAATATTGTCAAAATTTTGATTTATATTTATTATTGAAACAATTCCTATGGTGATCATTCTCTACGCACAGATTCTTGTGCAATAAAAGATAATTGTTTTAAATGCATGTTCTATTGCATATCGTACATCCCAAATGCCGAAGAACTAATTCATCAAAAAGGAAAAAAACAAGGAAAACCCTCACGCCTGGCAAGCAGAAATCTGCTGCATATCAAACCCCTTCCTACGAGAATTTAGAGACATCAAGGTATTAAAAAAACGATTGCTCTCGTAAATGTTGAAGTGGCCACATGTATGCTGCTGCCCTCAACCAAGCAATCTTGTTCGAAAAGGAACACTATTTGTGGAAAGTCCCGACAATAGCTCATTCTTGGTATCAAAGGTTCATTCCACCCAATATGTCCCATACTCCACCGCATATTCATCACAAAGTTTCTCTAACAAGCACATCCTGGACCTGCTTGTGTTCCTGGAGCTTCGGGCCTAAGATCAACACCAGTTCCCCTTGGACCACCAGCTCTTGGATTTCTTGGACCGGCTTGATCCAATGGTAGTTTCTTTGCAATTGCTGTGAACAATTCCCTTACGTTCTCAGATGTCTTAGCAGAAGTTTCGAAGAATAGTAAACCGGCTTCTCTAGCATAATTCGAAGCGTCTTCAGTAGTAATAGCACGTTTATCCGGTTGTTCCGTAACTAAATCGAGCTTGTTTCCGGCTAAAGCAATGATGATATTCTCGTTTGCTTGTCGTTGAAGTTCTTTTACCCAAGATTTGGCCTTATCCAATGAGGCCTATCACACATGTTAGCGAAGTACTTTCCAATTTAGAGTCGGAGGAGCGTACAGCTTGTGTGATGTCATAAACAACAACAGCACAGTTGGCATTTCGATAATACATGGGCGCTAGCGACTTGTATCTCTCTTGTCCTGCGGTGTCCCATATTTCGAATTTGACTGTGGTGTTTTCGTCGAGGGAGATGGTTTGAGTTAAAAATGCAGCGCCAATAGTACTCTCGCGGTCTGTCGTATGGTCAGCGGTGTGGTCTTTGTTCATCCGATATCCCCTGTTTGAATCGTATCCAGGCTTTTCATATAAGAACGAGATTTGTTGGAAGGCTACTCACAATCGTCGAATTGATCCTGGTTTAAAATGTCAGCTTGAAATCATGTCATTGCTTGGAGATGATCAGAAATACCTTAACAAATCGTAAAACCAATGAACTCTGTGCCGAATATTAGCATTTAGAACAAATCCAACTGGCAAACGGTAGCTCATACCTTTCCGACGGCAGATTCCCCTATCATGAAAGATTAGCAACTGATTTAACGAAGATGTCAGAAACTCATGGGAATAGCCTACCAAGTAACACCAATTTAAACTGCGCAAATCGTGAGTTTCCAGCACGGGAGCCTGGTGGACCTCGAGCAGCCATGTTGAAATGTGAATGTGGTTGTGATTGTGAATGGGATTTAATGGAATGGGACAGATCGCTGGGCAAGCTGTATATGCTCGTGTAGTACTTGGGCGGCTTTAATTCGTAGGAGGAAGGCGGAAATGGTTGAGGTAAAGTTAAATGCTATCTTGCTTGATCTTGAGAAACAGCGCAACCTGGAAAGTGACGACGATCCTAAATCGCTTCGATTACTGGGACAATCATGATCACGTGGAGCATTGTGTAGATGCGCTTTGAACGTCAGCCTATCAAAAGGTCATCATCAAATGCTAGATTCACCCCCGAATCTGAATCAGTAGCTGTCAAAACTGGAGCTAATTCTTCGATGCTACCTGGGTACTGTAGAATTATATTAATAAATATAGTAATTCTAATGAATGTGTCTTACTCCTTTTATATTTGGTAGTCATTTCAAGTGATTATGAATATCAAGAAGAGCTCTGTACTCCGTACTTTGAAACTTTAGATATTGATCTGGAACAAACAGAGAGGGACGAGATTAGTAATAACAAGGGGGTGCTTCTAGGGCGTATCCACCAAGTGTTAATTTTAGATATTGCGAGGCTCCGAGCTTCGAATTAGAGAACAGCTATATCAAGCTTGACTGAATTATAGATCAGATCGTACGCGCCAGCAGAGGAACTTGTTTGTGAGAACCAGACAATAGAGGAACTACGATACACACTATCTGCAGGATAGATCAGTCAAAATGGCGAGTTCTTTGCCCTTCAGGGATATCAACGTCCATGCCTCAACATCGCATTACGCATTCACATCACCATCTTCACCCTCAGCACCAACACTTGTAGTTGATCGACCAACAGGAGATATACGACTTAATGATGGAGCACTTTTGGGGGGAAAGCGTGTATCCAGTATTGCTGGCATCTTGGGCATGATCAAACTACGACTGGGTATTTACAATGCCACATTATACCAGAGTTGGAACTGATTTCTTCCTAGACAAGTACATCATTGTAATCACAAAGGCACAACCTATTGGAAGACTGAAGGGACATATGGTATTTAAAATCGTCACAACCGAATTCCTACCTCTCCGAGAACGAGCGCTTCGAGACCAAGACGAAGATACTTATCTTAGCCTCCTTAAGATCTTCATCAAGTCTGCACCGATGTACTTTTCATATTCTTCCGACATTACCAACACTTTTCAGAGACAATCGCAACTCGACACATCAGCTCCTCTATGGAAGCGAGCGGACGACCGATTCTTTTGGAATAAATTTATACAGTCAGATTTAATAGATTTCCGAACATCTGGGTCTCGACATCAACACGGACAACAACCAGCGGCGGATCCATATATCTTGCCAGTTATGTTTGGAATGTTTGAGATTGTTCACACTCAAGTCAAGTCTACTCCATTGACCTTTATCTTGGTTACTCGAAGATCCAGATACCGAGCTGGAACTAGATACTTTTCTCGAGGTGTGGATGAGGATGGGCATGTTTCGAACTTTAATGAGACGGAACAAATTATCATTCTGAATGACAATAGCAGTGGGCTTGGTGGATTTGCCGGAGGTGCTGGAATGCAAAATGGCAAAGTTGGAGGATCAGGCGACAAGGAGATGCAGATATTGTCATATGTACAAACCAGAGGGAGTGTCCCGGTATTCTGGGCAGAAGTCAACACTCTACATTATACACCAAAACTTCAGATTCGAGGAGTTGAAAGCGCCGTTCCTGCCGCTAAAGCGCATTTTGACGAGCAAATCCGAATTTATGGGGACAACTATCTGGTAAATTTGGTAAACCAAAAGGGACGCGAGCAGCGGGTAAAAGAAGCATATGAACAGATGGTAAAGATTTTGGTTTCGGCGCCAAATGAAAGCAGACAAAGTGATCAAATTACAGATGAGAAATTCCGGGTGGTTGAGCCTAGTGGAAAGAGACAAGAGATGGACAGGCTGCACTACGTATACTTCGATTTCCATAACGAAACCAAAGGATTAAAATGGCACCGAGCACAATTATTACTTGACCAGCTCAACTCTGCCCTTGAAGCACAACAGTATTTCCGTGGAATTGATATGCCAGCTGATATCGATGGTCGCCTCGAAGTTCGCAATCACCAGACTAGTGTTGTCCGCACAAATTGCATGGACTGCCTTGATAGAACAAATGTTGTCCAAAGCATGCTTGGCCGATGGACCCTAAACCGGCAATTAACAGATCTTGGTGTTCTCACTCGTGGCGAGACCTTTACAACAGCCGACCCCGAGTTTGAAGTTCTTTTCCGTAAACTTTGGGCCGACAACGCTGATGTCGTCTCCAAATCCTATTCTGGAACAGGCGCTCTCAAAACTGATTTCACAAGGACAGGTGTGAGGACCAAAGCTGGTGCTCTTCAAGATCTCCAAAATTCTATCACGCGTTACGTGAGAAATAACTTCCTAGACGGACCTAAGCAGGATTCATTTGATCTATTCCTAGGCTATTATCTTCCTAGTAATGCAAACATTGGCTCTCATCTTATTACTGCCGATAGGAGACCATTACTCATTCAAAGCATCCCTTACATCCTTGCCTTCAGTATCTTCTTCGTTCTTGTTGGCCTCTTCACCCCTCGTCTACCTAATGCCGCTGTATTACCGTTGAGAATTTGGGTTATGGTTTGGTTGGTAGTAGGAGCATGGTGTGCTAATTTCGTTTACGGCAACGGAATGCTATATGTACGTTTCTCTCTCGCTCTTTATTTTCCGTTCCCTCATACCCCTGATACTACACTTTATTATCTCTTCTTTCCTTCAAGCATTTCTACTAACACTTTCTTTACAGGTCAACTGGCCCAAGCTCAATCCTCGCCCCTGGGCAACAGAAGGCTACAATGAAGCAATAAGCAACGCACGCAAAGATAAATTAGTCGGTGGGCTAGTAGCAACTAAGCACGAACGTGGATTAAGCACAGCTCGTTACGCGAATGCTGAGGAAGGAAAAAAGAGAATCGAGTAGATTTCTTTTCTTTTCTTTAATATTCTTATTTCTCTGTTACCCTTTTTATTACCTAGAATGCTTAAAATTGCATGCAAGCTCTTTAATTACCTATTTGAGATTTTTATTGCTGATGCGTGTGATTCCATTTTCTTTTACGTCTGTTTTGTTCGGGGCGCGAGTGGATGGGAATTGGAATGAGCAGTGATTGTCATACATGGGGAATATATTCGATAGCGTGGATGTGGGCATGAGCGTGCATGGTTTAGATCTGAAAAGATTTTAAATTTTAAAAATTGCATTCTGAGAATGTGATTCAGGAGGAGGAATGGTTGACTGGATGGATGGGACTGGACAGAATTGGGAAAGGGCTGGGTGGAAGGGAAATGGGAAGGGAAAGGGGTTCAAGTAAACTGTAACTCTATAGTATAGATATTGTATAAGGATTTTGGTGTTACCATTTTACAGTTCTTGATTCCATGTGTTACTGGTTATGGTGTTATTTTCTGGGTGAGGTCAGCGTTTGGCGATGAGTGTTTTAGAGTCTGCGGGAAAAGCAGCGTGTAGGGCTTTTGCGGAAGGGGTCTTGTATGGCGTATGGATTTTAGGGGTCTGTACTAGGATAGGTTATATGGTTATATGACCTATATGTTATATCAGTATCAGAGAAAGGGCCCTTCGATGATGGGTGAGAGGGGATGAGGGATAATATTTGTTCAACTCGGATCATCCATAGGTTGGAAGGTGGAGGTTTTGGGAAAATGTTCATGTCTGCAATATTGCTTCATCGCATGCTGAGTCGTTACTGCAGGCTGGTCGCCGGTAATATGATGGCTTGTAAAGTAAACCTGCATTATTGATAGATTGAGATGTATTGATGAATTATGAGATCGCAGCGCTCAATGTGCTTTCCCTTCATAGTTGTAAGCTAGTAGGCTCATTGCAGGAATTTTGGAGCCAATGCACCTCGCTTCTCTATTCCCGTTGGCTAGCTGCAGATGCGAGTATCCTCCTACCATTCCGCCATTCGACTTTAAGTTCATGAGTGTCTAATTAAAAATGGGTATTCAAGTTTCGTTTGTGAAAGTGTGAAAGTTTAGTTTAGGTGAAAAGACCGATCTTTGATCTCTGCTTTGTAATTCTTTCCATCTGTGGTTCTTTCTTTCCGCTTTTGAATAATTATCACCAACCATTCCTTTGTGGTATCTTCTCATTTGAAGTTTCACATTCCTTCTCACAGCTCGCAATTTTCCAAGACTCTTTACTTGCTAGACGACCAAAAAGCGTACATTCCTCGTCTCCCCCATTAATTTCATCTCAGTCATACTCAGAATGTATTACTGTGACCCTTGCGACCGTTATTTCAATAGCGAAAATAGCTACAATCAACACGTTGAGAATAGCTTCGCACATCATAACTTTGAAACTTCTGATGACGGGTACTCTTCCAGCGACGCAGAACCTGAATTCGAGTGCAGCGGATGTGATAGTTGGTTCTGGTCTAGCGTGGCTCGCGAAAAGCATCATGTCTCCCAACATGGTGATCGTTATTGTACGCCTTGCAAACGAATGTTCATAAACGAAAATAATCTGATGCAGGTATGTTGTTACTGGACATTCAGTGTCTCTTTGACAAGTTTGGAGCTTGGTGATGTTTAGTTTGAGATTGAAAACTGACGTCCTCAGCATCAACACTCTAAAGTCCACCAGGGATTCCCATTGAAATGTCCTTTTTGTCCCACTCAGTATCCAACTGCATCAGCTCTCATCATTCATCTCGAATCCGGCCGTTGTCCCTCTGGCTCGAACCGTGAAAGGATCAATGCCGAGATCCGTCGTCTAGACAAGAACCACATATTTACTACACCTCTGATGGAATATAGTTCCCCCTCCTCTGCCAACATCGCCACTGAGCGCTCTTGGAATGGCTTCTGCTATGAATGTTCTATGTGCCATCGCGGATTCAGTACCCTACAAGGATTGAACGGCCATTTGAGAAGTCCGGTTCACGATCAGAGAATGTACAGATGCCCAGGTCCGAGCTGTGGTAGAGAATTTATTGCGTTGAGTGGGTTGGTACAGCATGTTGAGAGCGAGAGTTGTGGTGTCATGAGATTTGCGAATGTCCAAAAATCGGCCAGTGGTGGAATTGATAAGATGCTTAAAAAGATGATTGGGCGTTGAAAACTGTCAAGTGGAAACTATCAGCGTCCATCAAATTGAGGGTATGGGAGTTAGGTAACTTCTTGATGGAGATGATTTGAGACGAGAAGGATTTCCCGAACTAAGCAATTGCAATAGCACTTATTACGAGTTGGGGTCTGGGAAATGTGGGAATGATATGATTGGAGATTTTGGTACCATAAGGCTATATGATTTACTAATGTCACCAATGAGGTAGATTACTTAGCTTCGTGGAAGATATTCAGAGGTAATAGCAATTAGACTGTCACCGCCATACATGTATCATTACTTCTACAAACAATCTCAAATTACAGTCGCTAAGTAAATGAGGATTTTTTTATCCGAATGTTGAAGAAATTTTTGCTTGATGAATTGGAGATCAACTGATGTATCAAGGAGCCTCTCCGAAGCAGTATATCTATCCTCTTTTTGAACCTTTCTTCTTGGTGTGCTCTCTGCAGCGTATTAATATCGCATTGGGAATACATACCATGCTTTATTGCTTGGTTTAGCAATATGTATATCATACTGGCGTTGAGTTTGTTGTTTCTCGCAAGATGAAGCGCTCTCGTATGGAGTGGTCACTATCTCGTGACTTGTAATGTTGTATGTGTGTCTGTGTGAGAGATTTAGGCCAATCTCAATGTCGCAACTGTTGCTGATCGGCTTCCATACATCCAATAGCACGAGTTGTAGCGAGAGTCATTTCAAATATCCTAACACATGTCAGCAAACAGCGATCAGTTTCAAAGAACATCAATGATCATGGTCACATGGTGGTCATATGATACGACTGACGGGATGATGATAAGAGTCTCAGAACGGTAATCGTGTCAGATTTCTCTGTTGTTGAATCCTTAATGACTCAAGGTCTGATAGTATGTGGCAGACAGAAGGGTGTGCAACGATCGATTCGAGTAGTAGACAGGTATCTCTGAATCATCGTACTATTTCAATACACAGGCCACTGATTATCGTACATGTCAAAGGATCTTGGGAATCGGGAATGAGTAAAAATTCAGGTCTGCGCTTTCTATTCCTATTTCAACTATGAGTTGATTCTTTTCTTAAAGTCTTATGCTTTTCTAATACAATACCGTGGTCAAGTGACTTCTGAAATGAAAATGTTCCACAATCCCACGCAATGCATAATGTACACAAGGATTACAATATAGAATAGTAATAAACAGGAGTAGCAAGCATTTTATAGCATGGCTACCAGTAGTTACCAGCCACTCCAAGAGAAAAGAACTATATACAACATGTGGCAGTGTACATGTAAGACCCATCCAACATAACGTCCAAAGTCATCATAACCCTGGAAAGTGCGGGGTGCTTCTCAACCACTCAAATTGGCTGTTTAGGCATTCAGGCCCGAGAAGCCTAGCTGCCACGTAGAGAATTCGAGGAACTCCAAAAAGAATTCGATCTCCTCATCGTGCAGTCTCTTGGACTGATACCACAGCCCCAATTTCATATATATCGTGGCTTTACCCAGTCTTTATCTTCCCGAAAATAGTATGTCTGATAACTTCTGAGACTACTGAAGATTCGGCCCTTTTTTGCCCCTTGCCACTCGTAGTGCGTTGGGGATAATCGTCATTGTGCCGATTGTCGTCATTTTTTGTGGCATCGTTTTTAAGAATAATGTGTGATCTTGAAGGATCTACATTCAACCGCCAAGGTAGCTGCGTCTTCGCATTTCGGCTTCTCTGATTATTTCGGCAGAGAGACTTAGACTGGGTGCTAAATGGGCATATCTTTCGATTTCCATGACGACGTCATTGATTATACCGTCGATTGTATCGTGGATGACGAGTGAGTTGATGATCGCGGAAAGGGAGGGGGACATAGTGGCACCCATCACGAGAAGCGTTTGCGAGACAATACTGAGCGCACCCTGCCAGAGATATGGCATGTGACCTGCATGGCTGAAAACGAGGTTAGCTAGACTTTCGCGGTGAGACGATGAAGAGACAGAACTTACTGTGCGCTGATATGCTCTAGTTGTCTGATGGAAGCTTCAAGGCATTTCCGGCAATTTTCTCGAACTGATGGATCCATGGCTGCTTGTTCATTGTCTAACACCGCAAGAATATAGGGCCTGAAAATGATTGTTCGGCAAGCAAAGTACCGCAGTCTTAATACGGTTTGAACCGGATCCGCAAGAGGGGTTCGGGTATACGAAAACTGTAGTGGTAGAGGTAGACTTTCATACCACTGTGATAATTGAAAATCAAGCTCGGCCACAACAGGCTCTAAGCTCGATGTCGACGCCATCGAATCCTTCGAGTAAATGAGTTGACTGACGCGGTTCAATAACCGACGTAGAGCAATCTCAGCCAAAAAGTACCAAAGCTCATCGCGACCCACTCCATCCTCATCTTCCTGCTCGAAACCTCCTGGAAGTCCTACTACTTCTTCATATTGGACTATCCCCGAATGTGGCAAATCCAACTCGGCTAAGAGATCACTCTCAAACAACAAAGAATTCCAATACACTCGCTCGCATAATTCTCTTTGGCTTGCTGGTATCCTGCCAGGCGCACTCAAGAGAAGTTGAAGCTTTGTACTCGTACTACTCAATAAGGTCCATGCTTCCAATGGCCTTACGAGGTAAAATAAATATGCAGAAGCAAGAACCGTGCACTGAGCAGATAATACCGTGTTTCTTGTCATCAAACTTGGAAGAAGTGCCCAAGCAGCTGCAAAATATGGAAGCCCCGGAGGATCTTCAGAACTAACTGCTCTGGATATGCTCCCACTGCAACTGGCTTGGCCCAATGCTAACACTAAAAGCACAATACAGCTTTCCGGGCCTTCGCGAAAACCGTTGGACAAAGCGACGCGGTAGTGGCTTGTCCAATTGAAAGGATTGACGCATGCGTACCAGACATTTACTTTGGCGAAGAATGCTTCGATATATGCAGAGGTGTTTGATAGATCTAAGCATGGCGCTTTGGACAAAGCAAGTGGCTCTCTGGCCATTTCGAGCTGAAGAAGAATTTGAGGATCGTAAGGTCGTGATACTAAATCGCGGATTAATGGCCATTGGAGTAAGTGTAGTGCAGCGTTTGTGTGAATTTTCGGCATCGTGGAGATATTGGTGGGGATAGCCCACGTGCCAAGACCTGTGGCAGGTATCATAGAGACAAAGCCACCACTAGTTGCCATTAATAGATCCTCACCACTGGTTGTGGTTCCTCCATTGATAGACGGCGATCCGGTTGAAAGAGCAAGATTAGATGTTTGGCCGATTAAAGTTGATTGAAGTAATCCTTCAATCCTAGTAAGATGCTCTAATATCAGTTTATCTCCGGCATCGAGTTTGATTCCTGGTTCACGATAAATGCATTCGGCACCTAATTCTGTGCAAAGTTTGCACTTGGGCTTGGTGCCATCACATCGTGATTTTCGAGATCGACATATCTCGCACTAGATTTTTATTAGAGCTGTTGTTGTGGTTCAAAATAGAATACTCACAGCTATAGTAGCTCTTCGTCTGGGGTAGTCGATGCCAGCATCAGTACTCCTTCTTTTCAACGGATTGATTCCGTCATCACTGTTCCCATTCTGGTTCCCATTTCCATTTCCGTTTCCATTTCTATTTTGGTTTTGATTATGATTTTGTCTGCTTTGTAGTGCATTTGTGATAGATTCTCTATCTGCGGAAGATTGTGACAAATTTCTAGCTTTTTGTGCGGATCCCAAAATACCTTCTCGGGAAAAATTTGCGATACGACGGCCATTTGGTGATTTCAGAGAGGTTGGAGATGTCAAATCGCTACTGGTTACGATAGAAAGTTGAGGTGAGGCAATATCGATATCGAATTTGTCCCGAGACATTGAGAAATGTCTAACGCTTCCGGAGGTAGAGTTGGGAGAATTTCCTTGAGACGAGATTGACATTGCGTTGATGTAAGGCATGTAGGTGTGGTTTCATGAAATTTGTCTTGGCATGGATGATGTTAGATAAGACGAAGGGTTTCTGAAGGTAAGGGTTTTCATAGAAAATCAGAGTTCGAAAAACATTTTTATGTGCAACCCCAGCTCGGCTCTTAGAGTGCGAATGTCAAGGCTTTTGTTGATTTGGCTTATACTATCTCCTTACGAAAGCATTATTGATTACGTGCCGCGTGAACACGCTTATGGGTGTACAACAAGAGGCGTGAGCGGCGTCCTGCAATGGCCGGTAGAGGACGATTCGCGGCATGGATTGGCATATCAGACGATATGCTTAGGTGTGTCTGCAAATATCACAGCTTTCCATCAACTTGACCCCTGTGAATGTTTATGCAGGTTCAGGATCAGAATATAAAAATCTGGGGTTCGGTAAAAAGCAACCGGCCGAATGGAGAAGGAATTGATCCCAGAATTGTCGACGAATATATTAAGGCTGGCTACTGCATATGAAAGGAGAGAATGGACCTGGCGGGGTGTTGAAGAGGTAAGATTCCTTGTAAGATGGATCACATTGCAGAGTGCTTCTACTTTGCATATAAAAATATGGGGAAATGACCAAAGTTGTACAAGATCTGGTCAAGGCAGAAAGGGTATGAAAGGAGCGTAGGATGGGATGCCCAAGGTGTGTTCCAATAATCGATGGTGGCTTTAATTCCATACGTTGGTTGTATTGTGCATAATGGATTGGTTTGATATCATCACATAAGGGTGTTGTAGTCAAGAAAAACAATCGTATATGTGGGTAACGTGTTACGGAGTCCGAGACTCCGTAAGATAATAGCAGGGGAAAAATGAAGGTCTTGATTGGATTTGCAAGACGACGTGCATAAGCGAGAATGACAAGGGGATCTCTTAATTGTACCTGACTCAAACAGTCAAGGGTCACTCGGGTCCTTATGTAAGCAAAGTTTAATCTTAATCCGTCGAGTGCTTGAGATAAAGTGAAAATAAACTCTATTGATGCAGCGCCAATCTATCTTTTTCACACACACAAAATTAAGGAAATGAAGTATGTCGCCAATCTTGCAAACATGCAGTTTAATCCCTTCTTTACATTCAGCCTATTTTCACAATCATTCCCGAAGTCTGGGGAAATCATGACGCGAAGCGGGGTTAAATCGCCGCACAATCCTTTGCAGAAAGTCCACTGTGGGAATATCTTCATCACCGCGATAACCATATTCGATATGCGATACCCCCTGACGAATGAACTATATCGAGCTATCTCTTGAGACGAGATATGACATACGTGCATACGAGATTTAGCAAAACCCTACTTGGCGATACTGAAATTGAAGAATCGGTCGGCAAGAGATACACAGGTAGCTCGATCTTTAAGGGGGCCACAATCCGATGCACAAAGTCTCCACCAAGCTACTTGCCGGAAAGATATTGCTACTAGGATTCAAGTCTTCAGTTACCTCGGGTACAACGCTTGACTCGTCAATTGGTTCAAGTGAGTACTATCAAATAAAACCAAAATTTCCTTAGCTGTCTTGTGGATGTCATCTTAGCATCCTAAATTAATTTCATCCGGTAAGAATCTTATCACAATATGCAAAGTTACAACGAAGGGCACAATTTGCCCAAGCACCCAACTGAATTGCAATAATGAACATATTAAAGCTTTGAATCTTGCACAAGTATCTTCGTATCACCACAATCTCACATGGAAACCCACACATCATCAAACAAAGTATACCCGCTTGCATAGTGCCGAGACATGCGATACACCCCTCGAAGTCCCCAATATACTTAGTGGCGCTTGCCACAAGATAATCCATGGGTCTGTCAAAGAACATGTGGTCGGTTGTCCCGATGTATTATTGGACTTCGGATATCAATACATATATGAGACGCTCTCGGAATTGTTCGGTACCAAGATACATACGACTCTATCCGTGCAGGAATATATTGGCATTGATAGACACGATCGACCTCCGAGACGAAATCAGAAGGCAATCTATGCAAACATCAATCTGACAGCTTGGGGCACATACCATCAAGTGTGGTAAAATTTGTAGTCGTCAACTCCGCCACCTTAAATTCTGGGAACCCTATCACCAGAGCAGAGATCTTTCTTCTTGAAGCATACGGGATCTTCGCAATATTGATCTGCCATTTGACCGAGTCCTCGTACGTATGGCCGATCTAATGCGGAAATACAGTCAGCATGGCGCCATTGTAAGCTGTCCCTGGAATTCGATCTAATCGCAAACTTTGAGATCTATTTGACTACGATGCGAAGACCCTTATGAGTAATAATGGGCCTGATATCTGTTGCTTGAGTGGTCAGGCACCGGCTCGAGGAGCTTGAAATTTCTGACGAGAGTTGTATGAATTGGTAGGCCTCTTGTCTTGATCAAGCATTGGTTTATCATTTGAATTCGAAGTCCCGAATACTCATGTGCATGAAAGGGTAGTATGTGAGATGGGAGTGATATTCCTTCCAAGGACGACGGTAGTATTTGCCACTTGGGGTAGATTTGTCTAGGTCGAGTGAGACGATATGCTATCAGTTGAATCACATTGGTTGGCTCAACATGAGGTACGCTTCTAGTGGAGTGAAATACGCAGTTGCTGAATCATTCAATTCTCACTTAAAAAGCCCTTTCCTATTGCAGTAATTCACATCATTTTCGGTAGTATTCGTGTCGTAAGCCTTCCATATCATACAAGAACATTTAATATATCGTGTCAATATGTTCAACATGTTCTCAAAAAGCACAGCGACGCTAGAGTCTTTCAATAGTATGGGTTGTTACCAGCACTGACCTATTTTTTAGTACGTCAGGATGCTTTAGGTGCATACCAGCCTCCTCCCCTGACTGTGAGTTAATTTAATTTTGAATACTAGGGACTAGCCTTGCATGTTCTGCACTGAAGTCATTCCATTAGGTCCTTCAAATATCGGACATTTTTTTTTTAGCTAACCAAACTTAACATCTAGCGGGACGCCGAACTAGAAAAAGCAGCCGTGCATTATGCGAACGTCCCAACAGAATGAGGGGGTGGCGTATCACCAAACCCACAAAGTTCTAGCAATAGTGACCGGGGAGAATGTTTTCTGGGATGCCCGGGCCATCAGTGAGCCTGAACTATACCTATTACAAGGCACTATCTTGCCGAGCCAGCAAGCATAGTCGGTGTTGGGGCCATCTTGTAGATCTCGAAGATCTGGGAGAATGAGGAAATTACACACAAGCCGGCACTATCATTCCTTACCCCTCTGCTCATATCCTTCAGCAATCTAAAAAAATTTGATACTCGCGAGAGTAGTAAATTTTTCAGGCCAAGCATAACGCGTGTCGGTATGGATGACTTCTACGAAGACGAAAAGAGGCACAACACATATTGTGGCTTGACATCCGAAACGCGCGGGAATGTCATTGACGAATCGGCATGTTGGATATAAGTTCGATCTCTTTGTACCACGTTTGTTACTAGCAGATCCCCAGGTTTCGGCAGTGATAGTGGTTGTAATATAGGGCACATAAGACTGGGATATTTCCTACAATTAATAGCAGGAGAGCTGGGAACGAATCATACAAATTTCCACTGATCCCATCTAGGCCATACGAGACGCGTCGAGAAGAGCTTGCACCTGCTTAGCTTTGTTCTTCATGTAAACATGCGAGAAGAACGCTTAGAGGCAATATGAGATTAGGATGTCATGGGAATGTTTCAATCTTCGCAATCATCAACTGACGACTAAGGAAGAAGATGGCGCAGATAATATAACTATGATGAATGGGAACCTTTACTATCAGCTCATGACAGGAAAAGTTTTTAGGGCCAAAATAAAGGTACAACCTTTAGACAATATGAAGTACTACGCCCTGTCGATCCACATGAAATTGAGAATACAAACAAGCTCAATGATATCATGTACTTCGGAGAGACTAAAGGGCACATCTGTGAATTTCCTTCTCGGGAGCTGTTTGCGAGACGACAAACTCCTCAATTAGTGCTCGGAAGAATGAGACATACCGATGGGAACTAGCAAGTACGGTTTTCATAATAACATAGCATCGCTTTCTTCATCTAGCATAACAAATAGTAAAATGATGCGTCGTATGTCATCAGAAGAATCACGAGGCATATAGCACCAAGTAACGCGTTGTCACGTCTCTAATCTCTATCACATAAAAGCCAATATCCAAACTTTGGTAACAGTTCTTACTGGATGAAATGAATCCTATGATATGACAAAGCCGATCATAACCTGCCACTTTTAACACCTAATGACTCGCAAAGTTGAGAATTTCCTGCAAGAATGGGGGCGTGAATTGTCAGACATGTAATGTGTGTTCGAGGGAGTACTAAGATCGTACATTGCATTCCGTCGCATTTAGGTGGAGGGGACAATTTAGCAAAAGAAATTTGACAGGTTGAAATGCTTGTATAAATAAACCTTGAAGAAACCAAGCAGGCAACGAGCAGGTTAAGCATGAAAGCGAACTTCGGAGCTTAAGGTTAAAGTAAGGTTATTTATGGGGAATTTGTCGGGCTATTGATTGGCTGTTAAAAGAAGAGGTGGAATCGTAATAGTAATCCAACAACCCCCCAGAATAGTCCGTCTTGACGAAGAATTGAATGATAAGAAGGGAAGACGGAAAAATAAATTGAACAACGTACAGACCCAGTAAACGCTAGTAACGTGGTGTATATGTACCCCGCATTTCCCCAGGAACGCATTCTCTGTATATTGTACAACCAGCGTACATCCGCAAATGACACAAACACGATGTAAAAACGAGGCATTTCTGGGGTACATATTCTGTGAAACCATTCTGTTACTTTGCTGGAATTCTCGTCTGCAAGCCCTCGATTTGACCGTGGTAATGTGTAAGTAACAAGGTTGCGTTCATCTGCACCCTAGTCTCATCCTGGTTTCTTCATCCCCATGGCGGTGATTGCCGGCCGGGGTTGTACCTAAGTTTTTTTCTCGATGCGTGGTGTGGGTACGCGACGGAAATGCTCCAGGGGATGACGGGGGTGCACGGAGAGTGGAGTGGAGGGATGTTAAGGTTAAGGCTACACATAAATAGCCTGAGAAGTTTATCCGGACGACTTGCCTGCTTTTTTCCCTACTATCTAATTTTTCCTTGCTAGTTTTTGCTTGGGGGATTTCTCCGAATGTACCTTCGTGGCATGACCATACACGTGATGGTTAGCGCTGGGAATGTACGTACGAGCGTACCTACTTGATGTAGGGTTCGCCGTGATGGGGTACTCGGGCCTCGGGCTTGGCACTGCAAGACTGGGGGTTTCCGAGGTGGGGGATGCAGGTATGTACCTTGGTAGCTTCTATCGAGGCTCTTGTTGTCAATTAGGTGCATCAGAGAATGTAACGCAAGTTCGTTCAGTCACAAGACGTCGAATTTTGAGGGGAGGAAAGAGGGCGGAGCCGCGGGGATTAGTTTGTGGCGGTAATTCCGTCGGTAATTGAGGAGTGGTTGATCCTTCGTCTGATGCTCAGAGCATTTTCCTCTGGTACCTACGGTAGGTCTCAGGTAGTCTGTGAGCCACACCTCACTTGAAAGTTCAACAATGAAACGCCGGGTAGAGTATTACCAGGACTGTTGCATTTTGTGTGTAGGGAATCGAGGCGAGATTGGCAAGAGAGTAATTTCATTATGCTCATCAGTGGCAAAGGAACAAATATATCGGGGTGGCGATCGGTACCGGTAGACTGGGAAAAAGCCGTTAGCGGTTGAGGACGGAAGGTGGCAAGCAATTGTTGGCTGAGACTTCGGCAACATAGGGCTAGTTAGGCCAACCATGAATTTGACATTTAGGAAGATGAGCATACTTCAAAGGCAACGTTCTCGAGCTCCTCATTCCAGTAAAGGATGGTTGCATAGATATCAGATGTGATCTCTGTATGCGAGTTGTTGACAGAGGCCAGCACATGAGCAAGCGCATTCTCAATATGGGCGGAAAATACTGAATAAGATGACGTGTATCATAAAGAAAACACGCGGACGCAAGTGCACCGAGATTAAGAATTCGTACTGGCAGGATGATCTTTGTGTAAAGGCAGGTGGCAATGATATATGCTGTCGAATAAGGGGTTTCCTATCAGAATCTCATATTCTCATCTGGGTAATTAGAATTGCAGCGAGATGATCCATGCTTTAATACCAGAAGGCTTACGTTGTTGAGTATTCGGTGTACCAATTAAAGCTTGCAGAATGCACGATCATCCGTTGAATATGTAACGTGCTTGAATCAGTCGCGTTCCCAACTCTACCTGTGGGTGGTAGTATCATATCTCGAGCTTAAACATCATCTTGATGTCTAAGCAAACCAGGAAAACCATGAAAGTACCAGTTATGGATTGATGGATGGGACCGACTAAGGTAAGCTCAATTACATCTCTTAGACACCGCTGCGAAAAAATACAGCAAGAACATCAATTCTTGCAAGAGTGAACGAGTGAACCGTCTTCCATTGCCTCACCCTCACTCGAGAGTAACACAATCTGCCAGAATCCGGAAAACAATTCGCGAATATGCTAAAAGTCACAGATCTGCTCGGTGTTAGGAGCTTAGAGTCCTCCCCACCCTCACAGCCACAGATCGGACTTCACAAGAATTAGAAACATCCTTCAATGCGCCTACTCTCTACCTCCTTTTACCCAAAAGCACACTTGTTATTTTGACGAAGAACGGCAAAGCACTCCAGATCCACACAACATTTCGCAACTTTAGTCACTGAGCGCCTTTGTGGCAACTTTTTGTAGTAACCCTAGTGGAGAAGTCTGGAATCCAAAGCAAGCCAGTTCCTCCCCTTCTATAATATGATGACCGCGAGAATCCTGAAATGCACTCTTTTTCTTAAACCTCTGTTATTCACTATCCCAACAGGTGCACTTCTAAGTCCCCAAATTTCATATTTTGCGATGAACTTAACCCCGCTGGAAGAACGTATGAGAGATTCTGCAGTTGAGCGTCAACAGCCTGTCGGGAGGGCACTGAGTATTTGTAGGATATCTGAGACGTCATATTGAATTATTTCGGTCCCTATCGTGGTTCATTGCTTAGAATACTTTAAATGTTCATACTGACGCAGCAAGATAATGGCTCAAGATATTGGCTTTGTGCTTTCGCGTATCACATGACCAAAACGGAATCACATGATAAGTCCAATCTACAATTAATTCATCATTAAGGTACCAAACTGCTCTTTAAATGCATACATGGCTCTTAACTAAGATCATAGAATTAGCTACAAAGCATTATGATGAGTTTAAAGTATATTTTCTTTTAGGTGAAGTTCTTCCATCGCTTCTTTTTCTGACTTCCCAAACACCATTTCCTCATTCATCATCTGCAACTTCGCAAACTACGATTTAAACCCATACCAAATACATTTCTCTTACGATAAGACTCTTTATCACTTCTCCTATCATACAGATTTTCGAGAAGGAACGAGTTATTCTTGTTTAGGAGCACCTTCCATTTTGATCCAGTCGTGTGCTTCACATTCTCTCAGAATCCGAAATCCAAAACACAAGTCTCAAATTCACCTTTCTGCAATTTTTCTCGTAAAAAACAAGAGAAAATATCTCTCCTCGGGTCGCACATATATTCATTGAAGCGACTGTGATTTTTATCCATACTTCAATTTTCATCCCTCATACGAAGTTGCGCATTTCTGATACAACATTCGTATCGTCGATCGAGAATTCAACCATAAATTCGCGGTCCAAAAAAGCCATCTCAGCCACCCAAGTAATCGGAAAAACCAGGGACATCAATATTGACGAAAGACATGTCACAAAGTAAGAATGGCTTCAGCCCGGGAGACCTTTACTAATGCGCTGCAGCCAGCATCAAGGACGTAGTTTCTCGGGACGGAAAGCAAGAGCAGTGCAATGTCGGTCTTCCAACTCGACAACGGGCCGAAAATACCACACGAAATAAAGTAGTGTGGCAAAAAAATATTCTTCCTGGGGGTAGAGTCGATTGGGTTATAGTTGGTTTTAGTGCACCAGCACTCATCGAGAAGAAGGTTGATGCCAGGGAGATTCTTTCAGGGAGAAAAAAGAAGAATTCGGGAGGTGTTATCGTTGCCGCGGTTTCAATCGAGCTACCAAGTACAATTGAGAAGGGTGCACCGGATCTGCTTATTGGAGATGGAGGTTCAAGAGAAATATGTAAAGATCAGGTGGAGAAAGCGGAAGCGATTACAATGAAGGCTACCACCGAAGACGCAAGTACCCTCGAGAACAAGAAAACATCTGGGCACAGTTGCGAAGAAATAAAGTCTGGAGAGACTTCTGAGAATCATGAGGAGTCTGAAGGGAGAATGACTGTTTCAGCGAATGGAGGCAGCCCGATACCATTCGAAGACAGTAGCGACGGCAAAGCTCCACACACGACAGTGGAACTCTTCAAGCCTCAAAGTTATGAAAGTTCGGTGGCACATCGTAACTTGCCTAGTGTTTCCGGAAGAGAAAGTAGAGACCTCGAGAGGGAGAGTAGAGATTTATATTTGAGAATGCAGAGCGACCAGGAGCCCAGAGCCACATGGTCAACTTCAAGCCCAAAAAGACGACTAAGCAATTCTCAGTCACGAGTTTCATCACCCACGTCAACCTCAGCGAGGAGACCACATCCTGCCGAAATCATAAAATCATTCCGAAGCAGTGTATCTACGAGTTCGAATAGCCTTAGAGCGGTGTACTCTCCTATCTTCAATACACAAAATTCGAAGGCACGCCTTACTACCTCAATCTTGCCAAGAACCAGCCAACCTATAACGAGAAGACCCAAAACGACAATTACTGTCGCTTCAAGAATGATAACACATGCGTTGGGTGTACGAGCGGTCCCTAGAGTGCCAGAACCTGAGGTAGAATTTTAGTAGACTTTCTTTTTGCATGAGATAGTATTTGGAAGGCTCTGACAAGGTTCGAAAGACTTATTGATATTTCATGGATCACAATCATGTTGGCGTTGGATGTTCTTTCTCTTTTCAATCTGAAGTTTTACAGACCATTTCCACAAACAGCAAGTAGGAGTGTTTCACGAACAATAGATTTGTCAAATACAGCAGGAATAATTATTACCATTTGAAATGACCTTCCTGTTCTGAGATGCACTAGAAATAATGATTGTTATCAATGTATCCTGTTTCTTCGTCTCTTTCTCACATTCAATGACCATCAATTATTTCATCTTTATACACGCGTATCTTTCATTGCCCATTGTATAATTTCATTTATTACTAGTATTTAATCTTTATTATTTATCTATACTTTAACCACAGTCCAAATTCTCACCAAAAGATATTCTCTATCTGTCAAGTCTTCGATTCCAGTATCAGTAACAGCGGCTCCAACAACGAATATATACATACGATAGAAAGCAACTGTAGTGTTCATAAACCTCGCATCTAATATCTTATCACGATGTCAGATACATACCAGGTAATGGCAGATTTTGGAAAGGGGTGCTCAGAAATTTCTTGTGGTGCAAAACTGGATGAATCTGATAAGAAGGTTAAGACGCCGCCAGTTGATTGCTCCTCCGAACCTCAAATTCAGGAAGATCCTGGATGGTTTTGTGATTTGTCTAGAGATGAGAGTGAAGAGACAAGGGTCTTCCAAGATACCGAGAAAAGGGAAGCCAGAGAAAGTTCTTCCAGGGGAAGAGATCTTAGCAGAAAAGTTGCCCGAGGAGATGTCGATAGAAAAAAGTACTCCAGACGAATTCATTCCAGGTTGAGAGACCTCGGGAAAGGAATTGGCGGGGGAAACATCGACCAAGGTACTAAGGTCTATCAAGACGCATTCGATCTATCATGGGATAATCAGGTTGAAGAAAATAGGATGGTACTTCGGAATATGTATAATATGGAAGTGAAAATTGCTGAATATGCTGCGTGGTCGTTACCTGACTTCCTTTGGATACAACTGGTATGAGGATAAACCTCGTTGAAACCTCCAAAAAGGTTCATTTGCTAACAGGAAAAAGGAAAATAAGCATTCTGAGACCATCAAGCTATCTGAGATGTTGTGGAAATATTGGGGAGAAAATAATAAAATGTTCGGAAAGACTCCTTTGCATCATCTTCAATCCCTCACACCAAGAGGTGTAATGTCATACACTATCGAAGGACTCAGAAAACTCTTATATTTCAGGGCTGATGACTATCCTATCGAGGGCGAGGTTTTGAAATACCTCAATTCCGAGACACTGTCTTTCTGCGCGACCAATAAGCGCCCGATTGACGTTGAGGCAGTCAAAATATCAATGTGTCTGATGCTTGATGAGAAATTGAATAAGTCAGGACCTTCAAGTTCTATTGAGGCAGCTAAGGACCCTTGTAATCACCTCTTAGGCTGTTCAACAGTGACAGAACTTCCTCCAACGCCGCAGATAGATATAAGAGTCTCTCAAATTTACGTCTTCGTCGCTGCGCTCAAGTACTTTATCTCCAAATACCTTTATTCTCAAAATGGCCTCACACCATATACTTTCTGTACGCTCAATCAATTCCTAGCCTCTTCAAATGCAAAGAGAGATACAGAATGGTATGTTGGACTCTCAAACCGATGCCAATGCAAACTGGGGGTCCATGAATGGCTGGAGGAGTTCATACATGATATTAGCGCTCAAAACCTCAGAGCTGACAGATTAAAACATCCCGAACATTACAGTAACTACGCTAAAAACATACAAGAGGGCAAAACAAAAACTCCCCTTTATGTGATTTCTCGTCTCTATCTAAAGTTCATAGCCAAAAAGTGCTTCGGCGAACGAACCAGACCAATGGGCATGATTTTACTCCAGGTATTTGCCATGAAGTGGATGCATTACACGACTCTACCTTTTGATGAAGATGACTGGGAGTTCCGGGCAGTCATGTGCAGCTTATCAGACATGCCAATTATGGATTTGACAGATTACTTGGAGAAAGTGCTTCGCAAGAGAGTCAATGGAATTATTCAACACTCGATGGATAGATGAGGAGTTCATAGAGTCTGTAGACGAGGGACTCGATTGATTCCAGCTGGGCGTGTCGCGTTTTCTGAGTTTACAATGATTTTTGTTCGACGTTTCGTGTATGCCACTGATAGATAATGACAGCTTAGTCTACAGCGCGGATTGACTCAAAGTCAATGAGACAGCGCTGCTTTGCATTTTGTTCATTTTGCGCGGGGTTCAAGAAAAAATCACACGGGCACATGAGCACATCAGCGGGTTCCTGTGTAATTAAAATTAGTTGAAGTAATAGCGAATATGAATAACATTCAGTGAAAGCAAATGATTTTTTTCTGGTAGAATAGATGTTTGTATGTGGGTATTATTGTGGACGCTGAATGAACAACAATGTGAAGGAATGGGAGAACTTCGGGACTGGCTATTAAGGGGATTTTCGGCTCGAGTGACCGCCTTGAGTTCAATTGTTTATGCAAAAATAGGTATCTAGACAGTTCGAATTGTCTTGTGGGTAATTAAAAAGATTGATGCTTCTAAAAAAATCTTTTTTTACAGAAGCAGTGTTTGTCAGTGCATGAGGCTGAGAGCGAAATAACATCTGGGGGAGTGCAAGCAAGGCTGTGACTGTGTAATGATGAGATAAGCTGAAGGTGGGAGGGTGGTACATGTATGGACTGGGGAATACTGCAAGTATGGGAGATATCAATTTTATTATTTTAAGTATCACACATAGGATTGATGCAATGAATGACACATATCAAGAGAGTTAATGATGATTAATTATACTTAGATACAAATGATAAACTAAAAGCGCGTTGATCCTCCAGGTCTCCTAGCAGCCAAACCTTTCCAAACCAATCTACAAAAATTGATTTGTATTGTATGTATGAACGTGGGTGTACCCCCTCACAGATAGACTCTGCCTTGAGTACTTTGAAGTTCACTTCAATCTGCAACAAGCAACACCTGATGATTCAGACAGAGAGATATGGAAGATCGTCAACTGTAAGAATCAATGGTACTTGAAACTGTGACTTCCCTACTATGTTTGAACAACTTTGCGTCCCATGCGCAATAACTCTGCTATGGGTGTATTGATATCCAAGTTTGATCTGCATTAAGTAACATGCTGTGAGGCTCAAGAAGTAATAATGGGGATATCACTATGAGGATCCATGGTACTTGATGGGTTGGGGAGGAAAGGAAAAGAAAAGAAAGGAAGAGAGAAGATGAGAAGGGAAGTGCTTAAGCAGGGAAATGGGATCCGAGAGACTAGTACGGAAACAGATCTATCCAATGATAAATCAAGGGCAGAAGAGGCTTAGCAAGGGTGGTGGTCTGATTTTTATCTGCTTTTTCCACGCTAGGGAAGATTGAGAATTCTGCCGTTTTTGACTTCTATTTGATCTGCTGCACTTTTGGTGATTTCAGGTTTCCCACAAAGTATTACAACAAACAAAAACTTCCTCTTCTTTCTCTTCCTCCTCCTCCTCCTCTTCTTCTTCTATCCTTCTACAGAGATGCCTTCTCGACTCCTACCATGCAAAAGATGATGGAGAGGATGGAGCACGGCGCCATCTAACTCGATTGCCCTATGGGCTCCGTCCTCTCAATGCGAAACCAGTTCAAATAGGTATGTGAGATCGAAGGCTTCCAATTTATTTCATCACCGGCATCCACTTGTCATCTTACATCTATTGGATACTTGATGGAGATCGAAAGAATAACTTACTAACAATCAATTCTGCTTCAGCGATGATCAACCAATCTTTCAAAAATAACACGGAGAGGCAGGGCATCCATAAGTTCCTGACCTCTCAAAGTGAAACAAATACAAAAAGGTATGTGAAAATAAAATCTTCCCCACTCACAGTTGTTGCATACCATCATCATCTTTGACTGCCGCGTCAACCTGGACGTGATCACATGCTAACCCTCTATTTTCTCCAGAGCTTTGAGCAGATGAGAAAACGCGACTGGAGCGGCCAACCTCGGTCTTACCCACCGCAGGTGGTGCCAAGATTATTGGCAGGTATGTTCATCCCATCTCTCCCAATTCATGCTGAGAAATTTGCTAACCATGTGAATTCACAGGTAATTGGAGGACTGAAATGACGCAATTATATGACAAGCCATGGCGGAGTGGGAGTTGGCTCCCTGCAGTTGCCAGAACTCATCAACAATCACAAGTCTTGAGGGAACCAGCTCCTACTCCTGCCTAGCTTAGCTCACAGGCTTTGAGCGCATTGATGAGAATCATCAGTCACTTGCGACTGATGATTCAAGTGATCAGATGCTGCTCTCTGAGCCTGAAATGTCAAATTTGACCTCGGGCCTCGGAGGCATTGAATTACAGCCTGTTGCTCAGAGTGAGAACAGTGCTTATAGAAAGAGGAGGTCTGCTGGGAAATTTAGTGGTGGCGCGTGCTGTGCGACTTTCAGGTAAGTTTCTTCTTTCTGCTTAAACAAAGCCGTCGCTTGCTGACTCTACATTGGTAGATCAAGAATTGATTAGGCAAAGAAGTCTGGGGAAATATGGTGGTGGTGTGGTGGTGGGGGATTCAAGTAAGTTTTCTTTGCTCTTCTCTTCTCACCTTGAGTTGATTTTGAGATGTGTCCTTGCTAAATAAGTTGATCAGTGGTCGTCGGATGACTGAGACGAAGAAGTCTGTGGGGAGATATGGTGGTGGTGTGGTGGGGGGCACCTCAAGTAAGTTTTTTTCTCATCCGTCCAACTTCTTTCTTCCTTCTTTCGATCCACTTGATTCAACTTGATTTTCGTGACAAGACTAACACATTCAAGCAGAAGACAATGGAGGATCCCGGTACCAACGATTCTGAGGTTGAGCCACCTCAAAAGGCTAGAACTCCTCTTCCGAGTCCAGGTGAATAAAACTCCATGCTCGTGTACGATCTTTGCTAACTCGATAAAAAAGCAAAAAATGAGAACTTGGCAACCAACAATCGTTTACTCCCAACCCAGGTTGTGGCCTGCGTGGTCCAATCAGGTGTAAGTGACATCCATCTCCCACATTTCAGAAGAACTAGCTGACTAACTTAGAACTCCAAGATTTAGGGGCCTATTCGAAAATGCCTTCTTGTGCTGATTTCTAGGCTCTGTTTTCTTTCTCTGTTTGACCTCTCTTTCGGCAGAAAATGAGGTCGCAATCGCGCGATAGAAATTCAACCGAGCAAGAACAGAGAAAGAACACAGAGCCTAGAAAACAGTGGTGCTCAGGTAACTTTCCATGTACCAACTGAGTGTTGGGGGTCCGGCTTGTACCTTTAACAACGACTGTGTTCGTGGTCGAAGATTGCAAATACAGCCGGACCCTCAACACTCAGTACCTACCGACTGTACCACAAGACAACAGCCACCGTCTGTGAATGACTTTTGGACGTCAACTCCGGAACAACTCGATAACCAGCCGGGCCGCTTCAACCTCAGTAGCAGCACTCAAGTAGCACTGATTATGGTTCTTGCTCCCATCTTGAACAAGTAAGCTGTCCTTTTACAAGCGGCATAATTTGAGTAAAGGCTAACCTCACCATCAGATATTATAATGACCAAAAGAGCATGGGGGAAATCAACGTGGTGGTTTTCTTTGGACGAAAATTGTGGTGATGGACTGTGTAGTAGCTATTAGCGTTACGTAACAATAAACTTTTTTCTCTCTAGCCGTCTCCGGACGTGCCTCTATCGATGTGAATTCACTGAGCTGTGATTGTGAGGTGGAATAAATTCAAGGTACTGGTCTCAAAGTTAGTATTCTTCCGGTATGTCGAGACCTTCCATCATCCTTTTCGAACCTTTGCTAACGGCGCTTTTCTGCAGATCGATCTTCAGTCTTCCGAGTTTCTCGTCTTCTTTTTGGGAGGGTGGACCACGATCAATATTGACCTGTGCACTGCTGTTTCGACGATCCTAGAAAGATCACAGTTGGTGCAGTCTTTGAAGTCCTCGCGGTTCAAGTTTTTCGAACTGTAAGTCATTCATTTGGTGTCATGAGAAACCCATTTCTGACTCTTCTAGTAGCTGCCCAAAGTTTTGTGTAAGACGCTGAGTACCAACACTGCGAGATGAAGCTACTCCAGTGACTAATCCATGGGGTTGAACGGGCTTAATTGGCTCAACCTTGAAGTGGAGTCCGCACCGCACAAGCTAATTGGCGAGATTGTCACGGTAGCTGCAATAGCTCGCAGCCATGGACTGGTTTCTCATCAAATCACAAGCTTTCCAAATCATCAACCTGGCATAATCCAGCTCATCTTTCGCAAATTCAAGCCGGGGTGCCGACCAATACTCGCTCACGTCTCAGGAACGAGAGAGCTTCTCTCAAATCCCAGACGGTGGTGGACTCCGAAGCTGAAGATGATATGCGAGAGCCTAGAAGCGAACTTGAGGCTTTACCACGATCAACACCAGCATGCTATCATATTGCAGACTTCTTGGGCTTGACCCCAAGAATGCGAAGGTCATGGGTTCCGGCCTCGAGAACCTAAGATGGTATGCGAGAGCCTGGAACCACGAACTTAAGCTTCCACCACGATCTTAAGCTTTCACCACGATCAACACCAGCACACATGTACACCCCTTTCAGGGAGGCAAATGGCATGCGAGAGCATACAATGGGGAACTTGGGCTTCTTCCACAAACAAGACCAGCGATGTTGGAGATGGCGGTGCAAACATATACATAACCGATTGCATCTTGCCTGGTGTTCGCACGTACACCGAGAGCTATCTCCTGCGGATCAACCAGAAAGTTTTAAGGCTCCGGAGGTACCACGATTAACACCAGCAAGCCATTGAGGCATTTAACTTGCAAGCCCGATGCAAGGAGTATGCCAAGTTACAGTGCGACTTGGTTCAGCAACAGATCCGACGTGTGCGGGAGTTGGGACCAAGTCACATTGCAACTTGGCATACTCTATTTTTTTGTCATAGTTCTGTATATTAGTTTATTAGATAGCAATATATCTTATTCCCCTCAGCCGCCTCGGCGTGCACAGTCATGGTGGTGATTATCGTGAGTGTCGTGATCATGCTTGTGTTTTTGTTTTGTTGGTAGGTGAACTCCCAGAAAGCTCGAATTCACGCGAAACATTTTCGTGCTACATTTGTTAACCTTTTTGCAGCAGTTTTCTACGACTTTTCCGTGAGAATTTAATCGATAGAAGGAGATTCCAGGACTACATGCCGCTGCCAATACTTCTGGCTCCTCTGCTCGTGGGTGCATCAAGTCGAACGGAAACCCACAAATGATCGCAGAATTTGCGCCTTTGTCTGCTCAATCTCTTTTCGTAGGTTTAGAACATCGCAATTATTTTCGAGTGTACTAATCATGGATAGTACCCAGTTGTACCCAATTGGTCAAGTCTACGACCAAGAAGCTACACGACTTTGCTTACGAATTATTTTTCGAAAGTTTCGCTAGCAGCGATGGAGGAGTCTCGTACTCAGCGCGACAAGAGAGGTCAAATGTCTCCAACCCAAGAGGAGTATAATCGAGTTACGGCTTCGGTCTCCGTCGCGGTCCTCGCGAAGCAGCTACACGACTTTGCTTACGACACCACTGGTAACAGCAAATACCCTGGGCAGGGCAGCTCACAACAATAATATGTGGCGCCCTCTCCACTCACCACCTGACCTTGCCCGGGCAAAAATATCGTTGAGGCAACGGTCGTCGCGAGAACAGTGCCAGCTATCGTCAAGAAGCTGGTCAAATGTATTCAAATTACAATGAAACTTTGGACCGCTAAAATATGTCATTAACCTATCATTGACGGGACATTGCTCCAGATCAAGGAAGAGCTTCTATTCAGAGAGTTGGAGGTGTTGTCACTCCTCTTACACAAAGCGCATACAAGTGGGGATACTGCAGAACTTCATGTGCCCCGCCCCTCAGGACGTCAAAAGAAGCAGTACAAATTTCGACGGAGACGATATCTTCAACTTCGTTTTCCCAAGAGAATTCTGCACTTCCTCTCTGAATGATCGCTTGATCGCAATCCCACTGAGCATCTCAATCCAACTATCCTTACGACTGCCAGCGATGAGCCTCTAACAGAGTAGAAACTGAAAAAGAGCACGCAGCCTCCGACAAAGATCTCAATCCCAATTCACTAATTTGTTGCCCTCTTTCGATTCTTGCTCTGTTGGAGATTGAAAGTGCTCAGAACAACACCAGAAGGTGCTAAGGCCGCACTAGTCTCATTAAGAAGGAATTCTCAAGACTCAAGGAACTCAATGCCGAGGTCATGAGAACATAAAAACTCACGAAGGACTAGTTTGAAGGTAGTCATACGGGCGATGGCCGCTGGCTAGCGCTCTTCACACTGGCCATCACTGATGTTCAACACAGAGACAAATGATACGGTTGTGATGAGTTTGTTTGCAACAGGATCCTCATCAGCGTGTGCAAGGTCGAAGGCGTCGAAGTCGTTAAAAATTGCTATCCTGATTGCTGGACCCTTGCGGCTTACTTGCTTCGGGTGTTTCTGTATTTATGACGGGATCCAATGAAGCGTCGATGGTAGTTATGGTTGGTTGGAGAGCCACTTCGTCCATTTAGTGTCGATTTTAGTTGTGTGAAAAACTGTTGTTGATAGCTTAGCTGAAGTAGATGAATTTGAAAAGTGCTTGCTAAGCTTGCGTGTTGCCAAATCACCCATTCAAGGTGATATTTTGTGTTGCATAAGAGTTTTGTGTCACGGAGACCTTGTGTGGCCCAGATGAATGAGTGATCATTTGAGCGTCAAGAATTTATTTTACATCCATCTCCTCAATTGTAATATACCAATTATTCCATACAAAAACACTGCTCTCCGCTTTGTATTGACGTATATGAAATATTGAAGTTGTTCTTAAGACAAATGTTCTTCCTGAGCTTCCAAAATGATTTCATCCAAAGCTTTCCAGGCATCTTCAACTTCTTTTAACCTTGGATCTTCAAGAAACAAAGGTATATCCCAATCATGCTTCCTGCCGATTGCAGTAAACATCTGAGCATCATGTGGTCCTAAACACAATCAGCACAGATCCATATTCGTTTTGTAAAGGTGTTATACCAATAACATTGACAGCTTGCTTTGCCATATAGTAAGAAATTGATTCATCCTGATTTCCATGCACGATAATTGTCTTGCCAGACCCTTTCCATACCTCACTTTTCAATCTTTGATCAGCGCCTCTTCACAACACGAGTAGTTTGTTCTCTTGAACTAACCATAAGAAGAATGAAGAAAGGTCTTTAAATTCACCCCCAGGCAAAGTTTCGTATGCAGGATCACGAGAAAAGTTCGGAAGAAGAGAGGATGAGTTGAATATTGGGAAGAAAGAAGGTGTTGGGTTGATGCGTGGGGGGCTTGTGAGGAAATGCGCGAATCGAGATTCGAGATAGGGCGTTTCGTTGAAAAGAGTTTTGCTACTTGAGAAATAGTGGAGGTGAGAGATGGGGTTTGGCAATGTATGATCGATAAGCACCGAGGAAACTTCAGTCCAGAGTTTCAAGTCATGCCGATCGATAACCTAGAAGTACAAACCAGAGCTTGAACCCATGAGAATGATGTTTATTTTCTCATTTTCGAGTCTCTTAAAGTAAAGAAGCTCCAGGAGCCTTTTGTGTATAAAGTAGTATGCGGATATCACATCTTCCAACATGTCTTGAGCACTAGCTTGCGGAATGAGACGATAATCTGGGCTAATAATAGGTCAATCTCGAACTAGACAGGATTGAACGATATGAGGAGGAAGATTTCCTCGATCCAAACCTGTAAGTCCCCCACTATGGAGGTAAAGTACTGCGGTTGAGACTGAAGTGAGAGAAGACGAGTGAATGATGTCGACTTTTAGGTCGAGGTCATCCATACTTCTGAAGATATGATTAGATCTGGAGGATATGGTTTGGTTTCTGCTACTTTGATGATTCAGACTTGAAGTAGGATATCTGAAATCAAAGATATGCTCTTTAGACTCAAGTGAGGTCTCTGTGTAAGTAGACTCTTGATGGTAGGTACTGAGGCACCTCGTTTTTTGTAATAGTCGAAGAGCTGTGCATTTGATTACTTTTTCGAAGTTGATGATTAAATATTAAGATATTTCGAGGGAAGGTTGAAAATCCTTGATGAGAGTACGTGTCATGATGTTCAAACATTCCGAACTTGATATTTGCAATTGGTTTGTAGAATTTCTAGCTTACATTGTTATATGTATACTTCTTCCAGTGAGTATTAGTCCAATCTTGTTCAGTTGACCAAGAAGAATAGACCGTTACCCAAGCCAATCTCCATGATCTCGATTATCAACGAAATCAATGTTGGTATCTCAATAGGCAGTCGTCTCTATAGACAGAAGAAAACAGATAGGTCCAGGGTTACTTCTGGATGGAGTGTGCTTGAATTGCCTCTCTTCTGCTTGTACCAAAGACATGAAGGCTATGAGAAAGAATGATTACCAGAGATGGGAACGATCAGAAGAGGAAGTATGGGATATCAAGTCGAGAAGTTTAATCAAATATCAGGTGATCTTGGATTTTGTTTGTTGATGGTCCGAGTGCTGATCTAGGTATCTCCTCACCTCCTGAGTTTGTCATTCACTGCTTCAAATTGTTTTGTTACATAGCTCAATGAGCTTATTATTTTGCTAAAGAGTTGATACTCATCTATGTACACAGGTCTGCATATCTTTATTTCATGACTAAACGTAAATGAAAGTTCAGAAACAAAAGCCTTTCAAGCAGTTCAATCGATTGACCTCCATCTCAGTGTCTGGCGTACGCGTTCTCATTGACATCTCATTCCTTTTCAATCATCAAATTCACTGCACAGTTGCAGGTCAAATATCAGATATGACTATGAGATACAAAACTTTAGCATTTCAAAAATTCTCACTATATCAACACACAACCAACACAATTCTCAGATTACCTCCCATGAAAGCCAGCCCATGTTGGCTTCTCAGAGCTACCCCGTGGTTTATTGATCGAAGAAGGAACCCGGCCATGTCGCCCGAGTGTATTTGTGGAGAGGCTGTAGACACGGAGTTGGCACCAATAGCGGAAGCTAACGATAGTTCTTGGTTGTATTGGCTGCAGCTACCGCTGCCACTCACTTCTTCTTCTTCTTTGTCTTTTTGTTGGCAGGCTCCGCAGAGGAAGAAGCAGGTCTTTTTCCTACCGTCTTTCCAGCTAGGGAATTCGGAGCCGGAACACCTGGAGCTGCGGAGCCTGGAGGTGGAAGATTTTCAAAAGCCACTTTCTTACCGGCGGGCTTGGTAGCAGGTTTGGCGGCAGGTTTGGCGGCAGGTACTGCTACAGGATTTGCTGCAGGGTTGGCTGCTGGTTTGGCTGCTGGTTTAGCTGCTGGTTTGGCTGCTGGTTTAGCTGCTGGTTTGGCTGCTGGTTTAGCTACTGGTTTAGCTGCAGGGTTGGCGGCAGGGTTGGCGGTAGGGTTGGCGGTAGGGTTGGCGGCTGGTTTAGCTGCAGGTTTGGGGGGTTTATCGTAACCCAAGTCCTTTCTCAAAGTACTCAAAATTCGATTCCACCTGACTGGATCCAGTTCAATACCCCAGGCTCCATCTATTGGCTCAAGGTTATCATCATCAATCCTGCCAACTCGACCTTCATAATCGATTATCCAAGTTGCAGGATCGTTGACGTCACCTTTACCTAACTCCACCACTATCTCTGTTGCAAAAAATGGGGGCATCTTAGGTGGACCAGCATCTTTTGCGATATCTACTAGGACGCGTCTCATAGGTAGGAAATGGCCAGACTCAGCCGGCTTAGGCACTTGACCTCCCGCGGGTTGGACCGCACTATTGTTCTTTTCATCGTGCTCGACAAGCTTGGCCAACATCGAGACCTTCGTTCTCCCATAATCTTTGGTGACCATGCCGCGAGCTTTGCAGTGGTTTCTTAGGTCTTTTATTTTGAAATCATCTGCTTTCATAGTTGGTCTATACCTGTATTTGGGATCTGATTTATTGGAGGAATTTAATAATGTTTGTTTACCAGGCGTAATCGAAGTGTTTGGTTTCTTTTTGGTACCCGAGACTGCTATGGGAAGCCTGTCGGGGAGCTTCCATGCTTTTTCCAAGAATTGAAGGTTACGAGGTTTGACTCTTCCTTTTGTTCCGTCCATTCTTATCATCCGAGGGTATAGATTCTTGAGCGGTTCTTGTGTGTCAAGCAGAAATTCGCCATCCTCAAATTCGAAACCTCCAACAAATTTCTTTGCTGGATCATTTGGATTAGCGTATCTTGCATTGATCTTCGTGGTCGGCTCGATGGTACGGTGAACTACGAATTCTTGCCATAGACCCTTGTCATCTGATACAACGCCCACTCTTCTGATAATATTGGCAGCAGTTGCTCCAGCAGCATCGTGTGCTTCCCTGAGGGAGTCCTTCACAATTCTTTTTAAACATTTCAGTGGTGCAAAGCCGATATCCCCGGGGGTTTCAACATCATTCAAAAAATATGGACTTCTTTGCACCCACATGAAACCGGCGGGTGCGTCATTAACTGGAGGGTTCGTTGGCAGTCTAACAAAGTTACCAGCGTATAATCTGAGCTCATTGACATCTTGATGCTCTTCAAGGTCGGGATTATATCCTTCGACGTCAGCTGTAACAATCCAGACTCCTTCATCCAAATAAGCATCTAGGTCGTGTTCAAACCACGAATTGCTTTCTTCAATCAATTCCTCATCTAGATTCCTGTGCAATGCTTTTAAAAGTCATAAGAGTTAGCGACTAATTTTCAAGAGATATCGAAGAAGAAAACGGGATATTGAGAAATTCAGGGTACGTGGGAAAAAGAGAGAAGTCCATGTCCAAAGACGAAGAGAAGTCAACCTTCACATTAGAAAATGTCATTGGGTGTATAAAAAGCGCGGAAATTTGAACTGGTTACGAACTTGAAAATCCCATCCAGTGGCTCATGGCATCGTTCTTCTTTTTCCGATGCAGTGATTTGATTTCATTCTCATAATTGTCGTTATAGAGCCACAGTATTGGGCGAACCCCGTCTCCATAAGCCTGGGCCGCTGTTGGTGACTTGTACCCCGTATCCCATACCTTATTGATAGGATCCCACTGAACATTGAAGCCATGTAAAATGTGACCAATAACATAGTTTGTTCCGTAAGTCCTATTCAAATGCATGAGAACTGCCTGGAGGACATTGATATCATAATTTTGGGTTGAGTTTGGTACTATCCCGGTGACCTGTCTCATGATTTGTCTCTCAGTAAGTGGATTCCCCTGAGGATCCGCAAAAACGAGAACACCCAGAGACCTGAGGAATTCCATAACGTCCTTATAAAATTGGGGGCCCGTCTTGTACAGTTGTAATTCTTTGGCAGTTGGATTATCTGCCAGGGGGACAGGTGTGCCCTCAGGAGCCGCAAGGTCTCGAAGTGCACCATAACTGTAAACCAGAGCATGAAGGCCACAGAGTTGACCTGCGCCAGATGTTGATACTGGATGGATCCCTGCACCCATTAATGGTAATAAATTTGCCCTGGCTACACCAGGAAACCAAAGGTCGACAGGGGCATTTCTGGCTGCGACTGCATTTGCATCATCGACAATTGGTGGTGCACTTTCAAATGGTATTGCTGGTCCCTGACCTGGCTCGTCTCCTTGAGAGTCTTGAGAGCTTTGTGAGTCAGCTGGCGACACTGGCTCTGGTGGCAGCTTTCCTGACGCTTTATCTGCCGCTGCTTTAGCTGCCGCTATTGCATCTGCCACTGCTTGATCTTCCCTTGCCATATCTTCTTCTAGTTGCTGCTGCTCTAGTAGATCTGCCGCTGCTTGATCTGCTGCTGCTTGATCTGCCGCTGATAGCCCTGGCGCTGCAGCGGGTGGGACTGCAGGCGATGGAGCTGCGGACCCTGGTACGTTCGGTGGCTTTTTTGGCCCCATTTTGTGTGTGGATTATCCTCCAATTTGTAGATAAAATATATTTTCTCGCAGATAAGCAAACTTCACTGAATCTATGTCAAGTTATCATAACCCAAAGCATACTTTTCATAAAATGTTAAGATTCAAGATTTTGTATTCATTCCAGCTCTTTGTTGGGCTCCCGGACACCCCTTTATTTCGCGAGCGCCCCGTTTCTTAGTACAGTCTATAAAGAAAAATTATAGCATTCATTCCGCATTTGGATAATGGAGGTGCCGATTCTTTCAAACGACATGGAAAATGAAAGGGATAGTAGTTAAGCATGTCAAAATTTAATTGTGATTGTGATGTTGGACGCTTTTGGCTTTGGGGGATTTCATTGAAATTTTGATATTGACGGGAAGTTTGTACTTTTTGTACAGTATTAAATCACAAAGTAATTTCAGATCACAGACTCATCGATTTATTGGCTGATATCAATTGCGTATTGGAAATAGATTAATCTCTCAGCCCGCCTGTCCCTGTGACAAAACATGAATGATTGACCAAAATTATGCAGAAGTTTTTTTTTTTTGCAATTTTCAATCATGCACACGTTGCTCAACGTATTGTTGGCAAATTTAAAATACTAGACTTACTAATAATTGAGTTTCGTTACTTCGTGCAATTGAATTTCCATACCCAAACGAAAGTCTTTGACATTAGATAGAGGTGATGATTATTTTCGTCATTGATAAATTATGTCATGTACCAACAACATCATCATCATCTCAGAACGTTTCCAAAAGTATATTTTCCAGATTGAGTAACATGTTGTTGATGTGGCTTGATTTATATTTATGACGGTCTAATTTGATTCAAACTGTACAATTGAGCTCTCTTCATCATCTTTCCAATAATTTTCAACAAGCTACCTGTCCACATATCACAGCATGAGCAGCCGTCCACTAACTCGGATTTAGTTTACAAATCCTTCCACTTGTTTTAAGATTCATTAGAAAAATAGACACACTGGTAGGGAGCGGGAATTACTCCGTTTAAAGGCCCCGTGCGATTTGAGCTATGGATGTTCAATCCCGTCGCAAGGCAACGGCGCAATATAATCACTCCGCCCCCGTTCCACCCAAAATGTACTATGCACCAAAATACTTAAAATAGCTGCATCCTGTAGCACAGTGTGCATTTTCGTGATATCGGCTGTTGTTTTTCTCTTTCCGCTCATATGAATACCCAAGAGTCGCCAAATCGAGACATCTCACTTCTCGAGTCGATTGAGAAAGGGCGTGTCCCTGAAACAATTGCTACTGATTCTATTGGTGTCAGAAATGGCGGAGAAGATTTGAATACAATCGAGCAGCAATATGTCACGGGCTCGAAACTCCATTTGATTGTATTTTCTTTGACTCTAGCTTGTTTCATCATGACATTGAGTTCATCGGTCCTGGCAACGGTTTGTGAACAAGTCTTTATATTCCAATGTTTTTCTTTACTGAACTTCATATTAGGCTATACCACGAATCACAAGTGAGTTTCACTCTGTGGAAGACATCGGTAAGCTGCCGTGCTTACGTCCTTCATTCTCTTGACTAAACATTCACAGGATGGTATGGAAGTGCTTATTTGCTTTCAAAGTGAGTTTGCATCTTCATGAAAGAGAGCCACAGTACTGATTCTTGCGCCTAGCTGCGCTATGCAACCACTAAGTGGCAAATTTTATACCTATTTTTCGCTCAAAGTAAGACTTGCAACCCCTCACAACATTCAAAACTTACTGATAGTCTAGTACACATTCCTTTGTTTCCTTGCAATATTTGAATTGGGTGCGTTAATCTGCGGTGTATCAAGAGACTCAGATATGTTGATTGTAGGTAGAGCAATTCAAGGATGTGGTGGATCCGGTGTTCTTAATGGCGCTCTTACGATTCTTGCTGCTGCTGCTCCTATCTCAAAACGACCAAGTATGTATTCTCCTATCCTCTTCTTAATGTGTACAATTAGTTCTGACTCACATATGAGTTCTTATTGGTATAATAATGTCTACTGCATCTATTGGACAGGTGATTGGACCTCTCATTGGTGGTGCATTGACTCAACATGCTTCTTGGAGAGTGAGTAGATTTAGTGCTCTTCTGGTTGTTCCTTACTAACAAATTTCTAGTGGTGTACGTATGTATATCCTTAATAATTCAAGAATAAAGATAATCCTAACACCTCTAGGCTTCTTTCTCAATCTACCCACCGGTTTTCTAACCGCGCTCGTCATCTTCTTAATTCATATCCCCAACATTCACAACCCTGTTTGCACTTCATGGTCTTCAAAAAAGAAATTCCTAAATCTCGATCCATGTGGTTTTATCCTTTTCACTCCTACCATCATATCATCTCTTCTAACTCTCGAATGGGGCGGCTCTTCCTATTCCTGGTCATCAGCTACTATTATCGGTCTGTTTTGCACCTCTTTTGTTCTCTTTCTGTTATTCCTCTACTGGGAATACAGCTTGGGAGAAAACGCAATGATCCCACTTGATATGTTGAGAAAGAGAATAGTGTATAGTGGATGTTTGACGGGAATGCTTAATCAAGGAGGTTTAGTAGTAGTCTCGTATTATCTACCGGTTTGGTTCCAGACTATCAAAGGAGTTTCGCCTACAGAAAGCGGGGTGAGAACGCTACCGACTTTCTTGGCCACTATTGGGTGTTCGGTTATCGCCGGGAGTTTGGGTATGTTCTTTCTCCGTTGCATCGATTGAATTAATTCAAGAGATATGACTGATATGCGAAAGTTTCTCGACTTGGATATTTCACCCCCTGGGCCATTATGGGCTGTGTGTGTTCGGCTATCGGATCTGGTTGTATGAGTTTGTTTAACGTCAATACTGTGGCGGGCGAATTGATTGGCTTTCAGATCTTGGTTGGTGCTGGACGAGGAATGCTTTCTCAAATGGTATATGCAGACTTCTGTTACTGATATCTCTTATATATACCCTAGATCCCGTTCTTTCTTCCTACATCATCTCTAAGCAGTCACTAAAATTTCGTTAGCCCATAACAGCGATTCAAAACTCTCTCCCCGCCACAGATATTGCGATCGGCTCATCTCTCGCTACCTTGTCCGGATACTTCGGCAGCGCAATTTTCCTATCTTTCGCCTCAACAATCTTTACAAATTCTTTGACGAAGGAACTAGCTAAGTATGTACCAAATATCGATGCAGAAGCCATAATAGCAAGTGGCGCTACAGGATTGAGGGATTTGGTGACGGGCGCGGAGTTGGAGAGGGTACTAATGGCATACAATGAAAGCTTGATCAGATGTTCTGTGAGTCGCTTCTTATTCCAGCCCGTCAGCTTTTGTCTTTTAGGTGGATGTGAGAGGAGTTTTTCGATATGAGTGATGGATGTGAGTGAGTAGCTAATGAATCATACATTAGTACCTTGCAGCTGGAGGATCAGGTGCAGCGTTTCTGTGCAGTTTCGGATTAGGATGGGGAACAGTGAAGAAGAAGAATAAGCAGGAAGGAGATCAGGAAAGGGGAGAGAATCCAGCTAAAAGCAACAATCCGGAGTCCATGGTGAAGGAGGGAAAAGCTTGAAAGTTCGGGAATCTCAGGACCCTGAATTCTTCCATGGAATTTTTAGGTTAGACAGTTTGTGTGAATAGCATTTCAATTTCATAATAGGATCTACTCAACAAACTTAAAATCACATCTAAATTCAATTGGGAATAGAAAAAAATCGGTTCTCATCAGGTAATTCTGTTATCTCTCTGAGAGTTTACACCTGGAAATATATGAGGGGCACAGGTGTCAGTGATCTTAATTACATAACCAATATTCATATCCATTCCTCATTCCTCACCCCTCTGCCCACCTCATTATCTTCCATTAGTAAAGCAGTCGGTCCACCCACTCATTCCACTCTTATCTTTTCTTGAAAACTAATTCACACCTTGGAATTCCGCTAGTAAAATGATCCTTAACATTGCCAAAGAACTCCTCCTCGTCAAACTTTACATTCTTCGGGAACATTACCTCGTACTCAGCGACCGATCTCCCAATCACAGAACGCAGTTCCATCATTGCGAGACCTTTTCCGATGCAATTGTATACACCCATAGAGAATGGTAAGTATGCTGACTTATTGATAATGAGATCCGAGCGTATCGTCCAACGCTCCGGAATGAATTTGTTTGGATACTTGAAGTTACGAGGATCTCGAATTAAGAGTTAGAAATTCAGCGTTTAAAGAGCAGAGAGTAATGGCGGATTATTGAAAAAACTACTTACCACGGTGAAGTTGCCAGGTTGCGATACTGACAATTGTGTCGCCAGGTATATATACCGTTCCAATAGTCAGTCCTCCCTTGGGAGTGACTCTCTGAGAGTTGAATGTAACAGGAGCGTACAATCTCAGTACTTCTTGAATGATACCATCAAGTAATGGAGTCGATGTTCCATTGCTATATGTCCCATCTTCAAACAGTGGTCTCAGCTCTTCAAAGAGTCGAGCTTGATATTCAGGATAATGGGCAAGATGAATGAAGATTGCCGTAAGGGCTGATGCAGTAGTATCACTGCCTGCTCCAATGATTACGCGAGAATCGCCGTTGAGAAGAGCGCGTCCAGCAGGAGTATTTTCCGTATGCTGTATGAGATGACCTACTATATCTGGCTTAGGGTTCTTCATCTGTTGAATTATTAGCCCATCTATAGTTGAAAGGGAGGATCTGGAGTTCAAACATCTCTTCGTGCCTCTACCTGAGAAGCCGACCAATCATTAAATTCCTTCATTGGCCCCCCAAGAAAACTTAGCACGTCAATAACTGTGAACATCCATGGAATATGAACTACCGCTCCAAGAGCAGAAATACCAGATTGAATATTATCGAGAACTTTCTTGGCTGCAGCTGTTTCCTTCCCATTCAAGAATTCAGTGTGGATACCAAATGCCAATGCACTCATCACATCGTAACTGTATTGAACACATAACTCATTAATTACTAATGGATCTTCCCCCCCTTTTGACAGACGAGCAAGAAACGATGTGGTGAACTCTGCGATGCGGGGTCCATAATCAGCGAGAGCTGGAGTTTAATCATCAGTCACATGACATCCGAAAAATAAAAGTGGAGAATCCAAATACATTGCTTGAAGGCCAAGTCCCAGATCTTTCTTCTTTTTCTGTGGAAGTCCGAGTCTCTCGTCGTATGCAAAGATTCTGGGGATGTCGAGCCATAGAACGGTCCTTTATGCAACTTAGATGAAGCGCCAAGGATCACACTAATGGCTGCAGGATCGAAAATTATGAGTTCGCGAGGTCCTTGACATTAATTAACTTGGGATGAATCAGAAAAGTTACTTCTTTTGGATGTCATTACCTGTCCGGACATAATCCCCATACTCCTCCTTCAATTGTCCAGCAACTTGGTACCACCTGACTTTCGATTCGATGACTTTTCCCAGACTCCAAAATTTGGAGAGTCTAGCACCAAAAGGACCGGGGAAATTACGTAGCGGATGGAAAAAGGCTCGATAAACAAGGATATTTGTCCACAGCGAAAGGATGGTCGTCGCGACAAGGCTAGAGGCAAGTCTTTGAGCTTGCCAGAATGTTAGGATGTCGACATGGCTATCATATTGAAGTAGTATCGAGAGAACAATGTGGGATGCTATGACCGCAAAAAGAATGGAGAACGGATAACGATCGAATTCCCTGTTCCTTACGATATTGTGAAAGAATGCACCTGCTGCAATGGCTGTGATGTACAAGGTCGACATTGTTGCTATTGGTGACGGTTTTATCCAACGAACAACCTCGTTGGTAGTTTGCAACGAAGAAAAGCAAAAAAGAGGGAAAAATCAATCATGCAGCGATAACTTGGACCTCGAAATATGTCGTCCGAAAAGGGAAGGTGGAGAATGTATGCACGTAAGCATGCACGTTGACAGTAGGCTCTCTTCCGTATGGAGGAGCGTTGTGAGTCGTGACCTTTTCTTTTCTTTATATGACGACGAGCGTGTGGGGTCTGACTTCTTTTGATCATGATCTATCTGGCCGTTGCATACTCGTAGTCTAGAATTCATTGTTCTTTTTCTTCTTGCAATTCAGCTCGTTTTCATTCAACTAGTATCAATGACTATTGATATGGTAAAATTCGTAAATTCATTTCCCGACAACCTAGGTTATGCAGGAGAGAAATATCAGCTCCACATCGGGCCAATCATACATACACTTTCAGCTACAACCCATGTCGTTATTCGCCTGCCGAGTCCCGGGTCTCACAAACTCTCAAATTCTTTTTTGGAAAAAGCAGTATACTCTGCATCCGATCATTAGACTGTCATCTATTGGAAAAGGTTGGTCGAATTCGGGATGCCGACAATGATGATCAAGAATCGAAGTCGTTTCTTGTTCAGACATATAGTCAAGAATGTGTCCTCCTTTGAATCTACTCTTCATCGAGTATGAACATTCTTTCAAGCAAGATTCAAAGCACGAAGAGTAAATATGTCAACCGGACTCCTTCCAGCGCCCCCTGGTGTAACACCAGATTTAAATCCATCTGCTCTGTCAAGTACCCAGGTGGCTTTCATTATTGCATACACCATTACACTTGGTCTGGCTAGTAGTACTCTTGGTATCCGATTGTACACAAGGATTAGTATCATGAAATCTTTTGGTTTGGATGATGGTAGGTTTTTTGTCTACGGCGGTCGAAGAGGATGCTGATCTGTGATATAGTTGCGATTATTCTTTCATATGCATGTTCAATAGCATATTTTGCTATCACTATCGATTGTAGGTGATGGATCAATTCGCGAAGAATAGAATAACCATGCTGATTGATGGATAGGTATGAGATTTGGATTCGGTAGACATCTATGGGAAGTCACCGCTGAACAAATGGCCCTCTATCTTACAGTTAGTCAATGCCTTTCAATTCATACCCCATCTTTTACTCACCGACCTAGAAACTCAGCCCTATGGTATCTACCTACGCTTGGGCCCCCGCATTCACCAAATTGTCCATTCTCATCCTGTAAGTTCCTCCCATTGGCAGTGTCAAAAAAGTCCTTGAACTAAGTACTCCCAAGCCTTTATCGACTCAATCCAAGCATCTATTTCCGTACAGGTTGTTGCGTCGTCGCCGGGATAATCATAATCTACACTCTCGCCATATCTCTAATAATAGCTATTCCATGCGTGCCCACCAATCCCGCGAATGGTGCATGTCTCAACCAATGTGGGCTCTGGCAAGCAATCTTCAACATTCTGACAGATGCTGCCATTCTTATACTCCCATCACATATGCTATATCTCTTGAAGCTGCCGTTGAGGCAAAAATTGGCGGTTGCATCAATTTTTTCAACGGGTATTTTGTGTGTTCAACCCCTCTCCTTGCTGCTCAAACACTATTTGAGAAAGCCGTCTCACTTGTATCTGGAAGACTTTGCTAACATAATTATTGACAGTGTGATAATCATCTGTATAGTCCGCATAACATACATTATGGCTCTTCAAAATAATCCAGATGTACTATACACTCAAGGCAGAGCAGCAGTATGGTCGTTCGTACTCCTCTTTCTTTTGCCATTTTTCCTTGATCTTCATGCATCTAATCTCTGACTTCCCGCACTCAAAATTTCAAAGACTAACTCAGACTGCACCACCAGATCCGTAGAAATAAACATTGGAATTTTCTGCAATACCCTTGTCGTTCTCCGTCCTTTCATCCGTCAATACTTTCCAGGTCTCTTCTCTTCTCACCTCATATCCGACGATCCTCGTCAAACACCTGATCCGGAAGCAAATATTGAATCTAAAAAGCGAAGAATTGGAAAATTGAGGAAGAAGAATTCGTTGACTCTTACAACGATGGATCATCAGATGGATACAATCGATAAACAACCAGGAATAACGAGGGAGTATGAGGTAAGTGTTGAGAGAAGTGGTGGCGAGGGAACTAGTGATGAGAGTTCAGGAAAAGAGAAGGAGAGGGAAGATGAAACGGAGAGTATGGAGCGAATGATTAGGCGGGTGAATGTGGATGGAGGTGATAGATTGTGATGGGGAGATGAATGGGAAATTGATTCAATCGGTCACTGGCAGATGTGAAAAGAAGGAGAGAGAGTTAATGACCGCTCACAGACAGGAATGAAAGAGTCCCGAAATTGCCTCTGCAAAAACAGCAGATGGTCTTGCACATTCACTCAATACATGAGCTTCAACAAGATACAAAACAAGGAACACCAATAATTTCCTCAAAAAAACCAACGAGGATGATGGGCTCTTGGGGGTTTTCAGAAAAACAGCATGAAAAGATACATTTGGATTGAACGGGTTGAAAATAGACAAAAGACGAAATATAAGGCGTTTGGTTGGGTAATAGTGCGAGTTGTATATTCTATGTTGAACGTTTCGCATGAGTACTTTGTTCTTAGAAAATGAATGGGTATGCAATAATTTTGGGTACATTTGAAAGAATGAATGTATTTTTATGGCAAAGAAAAAGAGGGTTGAATTTGCATTTTGGGTGATATCATGGGCTTCGTGAGACTGGTGTGATGAATGGAAATTGTTGATGGAGGGTTATGGGGATATGGCAGTGTGAAGGGGGGTGACTGTTGCCCTGTTTTCAAGTACCTAGTTGTTGGGTAATGATAACTTCGTTCATAAATTTCATCATGCGCCACTTGGCGAAACTTCTTTCAAGTCTGATTTGATTAGGTATGTTTTTATCCATTCTCGAAATTTCAAGGATAGATAATTAACAGTTATAAGACGAGTAGGATTATAATCATACTATGTGTATTCTCAATATAGCCGCAAATCTATCCGCGCCACTCGACACTCTAACAGAACTCCAAAACTCTACAAACAAACTCTTCCTTCTAATTCTCCACCTTCTTGTTGCCTCGAGAATCTTACCACTAAATGATTGAGGAAACACCAGGTTGGATTTTCTCCAGCTCCGTCACTAATTGTTCCCATACCTTCTTCTGCAACTTCATACCCTCGGGCCCTCTTACAAGTGGACCGGTCCTATACTTGAAATTAGCAATGTTTCCTTTCAGAACAATCTATCATCCACTTCCACACTCCCTCATCACTGTCCAAAAATATAGCAGAAAAAGAGATGCCTACTCAGCGATCAAACAATCAGCCATATATTCCCCATGACTTTCTTCCCCTGCCGCAATTCCCGCCACCAGAGCGCGACTTCCCACTTCGGTGCTACGTGCAAGCAGAGTACTCAAGAGCCAATTTTTGACTCTATCAAATCCCGTATTTTCGCGAAAGAAATCGGATTTGCACGCTCCGGGCGTCATGCAATTGACAATGACAGATGGAGATACGGATTCCGGGTCACGAGTAAGTTTCTGAGCTAGCTCGCGGACTCCGAGCACTTGGAGAAGTTTCGTGGTGGAGTATCTGGTTATTGTTAGTACATGGGTTTTAGAATGGGGATCTTTGAGTGACGATAGAGAGGAAAGATGGCCCACCTTTCCAAATCTAGTTCTGATGTTTTTTCGTTGTTCAACGCCTTGAAAATATCCTTCTCCTTCCTTTCTTTGAATTTGGTGATACAGTGCAAATCCGAAGCCACAATCGAAATTCTAGGCTGGATATCGAATTCCTTCGCTGACTCTTTCAATTTTGGTAGTATCCCCAGGACTAACTGAAAAGTCCCAATTACATTCGTCATAACCGTACTTTCATATCCTTCCACCAGCTTGAAATATTTCGTCATAATCCCCGCATTAGCAAGTACGGCATCAACTCTGGGGAGTTTGCCGACTTTTGCACAGAAAGCTTGAATAGATGATGGAGATTGCATATCCAGAGACCAAACTTCGATGCTGGACTCTGGACGACCGGTGCTGGCTAGGATGGATGCTTTTGCGGCTTGACCTTTGGATTGAGAACGCACGGCGAGGATTAGGAGATGGGCATTGAGACGGGAAACGTGACGAGCGGCTTCGAGACCGAGACCGGTGTTGGATCCGGTTATGATTATGGTTTCATCCGTGAAGTTGCGGGTTGGGATAGGGAGAGTGACGAATAATTGAGAATAGAGAAAGGAGGTGAACCAGCCCATGATGTTGATTGGAGTAGTAATGTAAGAAAATCAACCAATGTGTTTGAGCACGAAAGTCACTGCTCGTCTCTGATAACAAGTATAGAAGTCTGTAAAGGTAGATGAGGGAGAATACAACGAAAACTGAGAGAGGTACGTCGTTAGGTATACATATATATATGTACCAATAACAGGCAAGAACACAATGGAATCATTTGCGTCATTATATTTCTTTTCGTACAACTAGTACTCTTACAAACACAGAAATTACAAATTAACAATCAAAAGCGGACGAAAATGCGGACGATATGTCTGAGAAGTAAATACATTGAGTCTTCAGCTCGGACGCTTATGTAAGAGTCTGAACCAATTAAACAATGCTTCGGACGAAAGTTCGGACGAAGTTCAATTTTGTGCTTGTGATCTAGTCCCGACAAGGCTAGTATGCATTCATACTCCTCCTGATCAATCGGCCAACATTGGACGGTAGAAGTATCGTTGTTGTTTATAATCAAAACGATCTCTTTCATCCATCATGGACAAAAAATCATCCGAAATCTCCCTCTCAAAGGAATTCACGTGAAAATGCTACCTCAATCTCATCCCACTCTTCAAAAGGGCATGCGAAAAGGAACACGTAGTTGTTACGAATGTCGGAAACGAAAGGTTCGATGTATTTTCACGAAAGAATCCGAGATATGTGGAAATTGTGAATTGAAAGCTCGAAGATGTACTGAGCAGAGAAGAGAACTGATCCAAGCGGGAAATGTTTATACGAGAGAGAGTCTTAGAGAGAAGATTAAGAGACTTGAAGCGGTGATTGAAGATTATGGTAGGAAGAGTAGTAGTACTGCTCCTGATGAGGTGAATAAGAGTTTGAATATTGACTTGGGAGATGTACGGGAGGAGAACCACAGTTCGGAGTCTATTCCGTTGGAATTGGGAGCGAAACGTACACCAGCATCTACCCCATCGTCACTTGAGACTCCAGCTTCAGTTGATGAAACTTCCTCTCAAGATATCGATCCCATCGTGACACTTTTCCATAACGCTATCGTGAGCTTTACTTCTTTTCACTGTTCTCAACCCTTCTGCTACTAAGATACCGGGTAGTGGAGAAGCCATAGCTCTGATTTAATTCCTGAACGCATTTCTAAGCTTGACAAAGCTGAAAATCCAGCAACTGCGAAGAAACATATTCGGACTCGCGAATTATTGCTTTCTGGTCTTATTCCCCCAGCACTCCGTGAAATAGTGGTCAACGCAACATGTTCCTGGTGGTATACATGGTAAAAGCATTTTTGACTCCCAACCATTACCTAGTCCTCGTTACTAAAATCCCAATAGGCGACCACTTGGTTCCATGCTCCAATCATCAACCGGTGACGTGAGTTCAACACTTCCAGATTTTATACTCTGGGCTCTTGAATCACCTGATCCACCGATAATTGGTATAGCAATACTTTGTATTGCAGTTTGTCTTCAACAATTAGATACTCGAATCCATCAGTATATTATTCGTCAACTCCCTTCCTTACCCGGTACACTATTTCAGGAATACTTTGAAAAGGTAGAGAGACTTGTTGTAAATGATGGAGATTATGCTAGTACAAAAGAGGGTATTGAGACGATTGTTTTTGCGGCCAAGATCTACAGTGTGTAATTTCGATTTCTCTTTTTTGTAATTGAGAAGCATGATCTTCTAGATTCCTATTTCTGGTAATCATCTGTATTTCGACACCGAAGGAAATTTCAGACCAGACACCTGATTCGATAAGTTTCGAATTCGTGAGAATTGAGCTCTGGGCCGAAAATTGACTCATTGAGAGTTCATTGACTCTAGGTTTTGGTTTTAAATTCCCCTCAGAGAATGAATCTGCGATAAAAGTTTTTCGAGCGCTGCGAGCTGAGGGGGTCTGGGAGCTTGCCCCCATAAATGAAACTCAACTGAAAGTGACACTCCGCTGGCCCTCCTGGGGCCACTGCCGTAGAGGCAGACTAGGAGATAGAGAGTAAATGAAAATCTCAAATGTGGCAGATGAAATCTTAGTTCGAGTTTCTTCATACGAGACTGTAGGAATGGACTTCCAAAACCCATATTATCTTCTAAGCATTTCTCGAACTCCGAAATTCTCATAATTCCCTCTAAACTTATATACCGTTCAAATCCGATAATACTGACTTCCTCAGTGAATCTCGGTCTTAACAGAAAATGCTGGATTTTAACCCACCAAGCAATATCCTATAGCCAACTTCTCAATCTCCACCGTCCACATCTTTCCACCGACAAAAATTCCCTCGAAAGAAATCAAAGAATACAATCTTGGCTTTCCTTATGCGCAGGAGATGTATATCTCTCACTTCTTCTTGGACTTCCTTACGCTGCAGATGGTCGTACCATTCCTACCACTCACAATCAAGAAAACCCTACCGCCCAATTCCACCACAACCTCATCATCCTTTCCTCCAAAGTAATCGATCGAAATCAACGTGGTCTCCACCTCTTCATCCCCCGCACCCAAAAAATCCAAACCTCCCTCCACACCATAACCCAAACCCTCCCCCCCGCATTTTGGGACCCCCAAACCACCCTCTCCCAAAACAAAATCTCCCGCCCAGAATACCTCGAACAAATCGCCGCTCAATGTTGGTACTACCACCTCCTCGTCCTCCTCCACATGCCCCTCATGCTACAATCCATCCTCGATCCCACCCTCGAAAACCACCGCACACAATGTCTCAGCGCCGCACGCAATCTCCTCCGAATCTGGCACATCATGCGCTCGGACATGCACAGCGCATTCGAAATGGTAAAACTCATCGACTACCAAGCATTCGTCTGTTCCACCCTCCTAATCCTCAGCATGCTCGGCTACGGAAGCTGCGAGAATGGAGGAAGAGATGAAGATGAAAATGAAAATGAACATCACGATCGAGAGTTGCTCGCGCGTACGATTGCAATGCTCGCGCAAGCGGGAGATTCACTCGGGAATTTGGTCGCGAAACAAGCGGTGCAGGGATTGGAAAGTTTGTTGCAGATGGGGAGGGGAAATTGTCCGAGGAAACAGGGGGGGAAGATGGGGGAGGGTGAGGATTTCTCTATGGGAAGTCCGTACGCGAAAATCGTGGTGCCGTATGTAGGTGTGATTACGATTTCGCCGGGGGAGTATTATGAGAATATTGAAGCTGCGGTTGATGTTGTTACGGGAATGCAAACGGAAATGCATACTCAAAATCAAACTCAAACTCAAAATCAAAGTACCCCATTTTCATTTTCACTAGAAAGTAATCCCAATCCCAATCACGATCAAGATCAATATCATGAGGCATTGCGAAACGGAGATGCATCAAATCATCATAATACAAACACGCGATATGAAGAGCCCGGTACGTCTGGAGAAGCGAGAGAAGTACCGGGAGATACACAGGGACAGAGACAGATACAGATGGAATGGACATCGATTGATTTTGATTGGGCGAGCAATCTGACGGCGGGGTTTGAAGACGATTGGGCGTGGTTGAATGGGTTGGGGGGTTTGTTGTTGTGAATGTTGTTGTGGGGGATTAGTGGTTGGTTGGTTATGAAAGGAAAGGGAGGGGAGAGGAGAGAAGTGGCGAATTTTTTTGGCGGGGGGGGGGGGGAGTATCTGGGCAGTAGGTAGAATTTAAATTTAGAGAGTTAGTTGGTTAAATGGGTGGTGGCAATGTGCAATGTGGTATATCGATTGTATTGTTTGGATGAAGTTTATTTATCGAACCAGATTACATGTAAACACGATCACGGTACCTATCGTAGATACTTATTAGAAAGAATACCGACCGATGAACCAGTGCTTAGGTAATTTACGTTATCGAATAGAGATATAAGATCTTTTGCTTTTATATCGTAGGTAATGGAGCTCTTCTTCATTACATTTTTCTATTATTAGCATAGGCGTTTTCAATCTCACGACACGCACACTGCAATTTGTGGCAGTTTCACCGCTCTGATGTTGAAGCGAGAAATTAAGGAAGGGAACAACCACCTCCCTCGTGGATTGTCAATATTACCAAATGTACATTTCTGATGTGACTTCGCTTGTCAATGAAAAGAGCGGAACATCATCCTCTGTCGGCCAGTCATCGGATAATAGGGGACTATTTGCCGAAAAAAAGTTCAGAGGTAAAGCAGTAACTTGTGAATTGTCGTGGAGATGATAGTCGTGACTGCCAGAGAATTGTCCAGTTAATATTTCTGTCGTGGTATTCATTGAATCCTCCTGGAAAGTGTTATCATTGAAAGAAGACGGCGATATCGGTTCGACAATTCCCTGTTGGCGGAGCATATTCGAACGGATGTCTACATTCGAAGCCTGTTCCGGGGATCGGCCTCCTGAAGAATGTCGTATGTCACCAAAGACACTTCGAATTTGCTGGCTACTGGACCGCAAAAATTTGCTGTCCCTATCATGAACATAAATTGTCGTGGCGTCTTGTAGGAGCTGGCCGATCTCCGAGTACCGAGCAGATTGGGGATTCAGTCATCCAAAATGGTTTACGATTGCAATTCCTCGTCTGAGCCCTGTGCTTAACGGCCAGCCTCTTTGATCAAAATCATCCAGGTAGGCAAGTCCAAGACATAGCACCGAAATAAAGACACTGCTGATCATGAAGGGCTGACGTTGAGGCATTTCTTGTCCGTAAACGGTCTCATGAGCCACATATATACCTTTGATCGCCGAGTCAACACATGCATCTGCGTAAGTATTGAAGTCCGTATTAGAGGAAGATGGCGCCTCGCTATGGCTGAAGTTTCCAGCATTGTGGCAGACCTTGAAAGTGAGAAATGGTCGAGAGCGTAGGATGATCGAATAATAGTATGCGATTTTCACATGACCACGACCAAGTCGGTGAGAAAATCCAAGGCTTTGATTTGCAACCGGTTCATCCAAACCGTCAATCTTAAGCATACGAGGTAACGCTTCCGTCCATTCGCGGTGTTGTCTTGAGATACTTCTTGCCAGGTCGAGCGAGACAGCTCTTCTAGAGTACACTTCTACTAAAATGCGTTCAAAGACATGGCATATTCTGAGAATGGCGGAAGTGACCTGCGAAGGCACATGCTGGCTCTCTCTGCTGGCGGGCTGATCTACCGAAGTCCAGGGAATATTGCAATCGGTGTCTGAGGTGGCAGGTGGCCTTCCCATCGATGCACTGAGAAAAAGATCACAAACTCGTAGAGTCTTCCAGGTCCGCTCTCGGGATATGCCCTCCTGCGGAACAAACGCAACGTTTGTCTCATGGCGGTGAATTCCAAGAGCATAAGCAGCTCTGACCGCCACTCCTAAATTAGTGAAAGCCCCGTTGCTTCGGCATGCCGCAAGCATGTAGTAGGTGATCAAGATGAACGACTGGACCGTCAACAAACTTGGATCATCCATAGGTGTAAACGTTGCAATTTGACGACCGTAACCAAAACACTTCTCGGCAATGATCTCGTCTGATTCATCTCGAGCTCTTCCTTGTGCCCCGATCGCGAGTGCAAGATAAATGATGGGCGACTCTAGCTTTTCTCTTCGTGAAGAATCTTCGATCCAGGTCGGCAGCTTATCTAACAACCATGAGGGGTCGAAAAGGTCCATGATACCACTTACAGCTTGAAAGAACTGATCTGCAAGAGAAAGAGCTTCAGCAAGATCGAGTAGAGGTTCGTGGACATTATCAAAACGAACCGCTGGCGTGGTTTCGATCATCAGGTGACGCAGGGAATCTGAAGTGAATTCACAAGGGCCCACTGCAACCATCACAGCTCTCCTTACAGTCTGAAGAAAGGACAACGAGGCTGATTGGCCGACATAAACTAAACATGGTCAGCAAACGTTGACCGCTTTAGCTCCTGATTTAGAGTTGAACCAAGACATACTGAATCTACCCTTACTGTCACGTAGCATTCTGGAGACTTTGGGCTTGGACGCCGCATTCAAAACCGTATTGTCGCCTTCATTGAGAGTTTCAGACGGTGCGAGATCATCAAGCTCACACAGTGCATGATGATCTTCCCTTGCGCTGTGGTTGCTGCTGCCTCTGTCCTCGCACAGAAGAGGCTTTGCAACATCTGGTGCCTGGGTTTTTGTATACTGACAAGCCTCTTCTCGATGTCGGGATTTACACTGCCCGCAGGGAGTACCACCACTACACTTCCCCTTGCGTCTCTTGTAGCTGTCACATGCTTGTGCTACTCGTCTTCGACGGAGTGGATCAACCTTGTTGCGCGGCATCTTGGAACAACAAGCGCCAGGCACTTTTGAGATTCATTTCTGGTGTATGAAAGTGTTTGTGTTAGGTGGAAATTTGGCTACGTTGCATCGAGAATTGCGGGGGGAGCGGGGTAGATGCTGCGCCGCTATAGGCAGAACAGACAAGCTCACTGTCTCAACCAAAGTACCTAACGCATGTATGTGAGTTTTGAAATAGCTCTAGGAAGTCGCATCTGTCAACTTTACAAAGCTGATAAGCCATTGCCCGTAACGCCCGTAGCATAATTACCTCGTGCATGGCCGAATTAACAGCGATTTAACGTCAACCAGGTCTGTGCTTCTATACACCGGCACTTGATCGGCATTAGTCAAAATCGCCAGGTGCGCTGTGATTTACCAGAAATGATTCGCTAGAAAGCTCTTGTTTCCATGGAAATTTCGCGATATGTGCGGACATGGAATGGCTGTTACTTCGACCGTGGATAGCTACTGAGGCCGATTTGAATCATTTGACATAAACCCCAAAAATAGATTTGTACCTAATGAAAAAAGAAATTTTAAAATCTATATAATATATTTATAGAAATCTTATAAAGAAAAATATAACTCAACTTTATTGAGAACTTTTTATAAAATAAATTATATTATTGAATAGTCTTTAGAGTTAGCTTTATTTTTCTATTTTTAGAATCCATTTCGAAGTTTTCTATAGGAAGTGTATTAATATTTAAAATCTATTTTCAAATAGTTTTTCTTTTTGTATATAAATCATTCTAACATAAGTAAAATAAGTTTAGTAATAATTCCTTATCTCAAGTTCGAGTTCGAACTTATCTCGTTTAAATTATATAATTAATAAATAGAAATTTCTTATCTCAAACTCGAGCGTGAACTTATCCTGTTTAAACTATATAATTAATAAATAGAAATTCCTTATCTCACTTAAATTATATAACTAATATAATTCTCAATTAATATATATAATATTAATATAAGTATTTAATTTAATATACAACATTAAAGGAATTAATGAAATAAAAAGAAAAGAAATATTATTAATAATTAGAACTCAAAAAATCGATTAATATATTTTTTTTTAAATTATTTCGAAAATTGAAATTTATATTCAATTTAATATTATTTGAATAATAAAAGCTTTAATATTCAAAATTAATAATTATTCAAATTTATTAGAACATTTTTAAATTAAATAAAAATTTCAATTTTTGAAATATTTCAGAAATAAATTTATTAATCGATTCCTTGAATTCTAATTAATAAGGTTTTTTCTTTTCCTTTTCTTTTAATAATCTTTTTGAGGTTGTATATTGAGTTAAATATTTTAGTATAAAAATACATTATTAAATTCTAAATATATATTTAGCTCAAGCAAAAATCTATTTTTGGGGTTTATATCAAATGATTCAAATCGGCCTCAGTATAGCGTGTCCCGGATTGGGTTGGAGTGGATTTTGCCGAGTATCCGCAAGCACCTAGTCTAGCTTTCGCCGACCCTCCGATGTCAGGTTAAATATACCCTCAAATACTCGCTTTTAGCCCTGTTTTTAACACTAAACACATATAAATCACTAGACTACATCATATTTACATACTCTGCATTAATCGTACTATTTTTCAAGTTTCTCTCAGTTTTTTTTAAATAATTATATATTATAAATTAATTAAGTTATCGTCATATTCATATAGCTATATTAATAAAGGAATTGAAACACTCGATTTATTAGATTTCAATGAAATTTAATTAATAGCATTAATATTTCAATATTACAAATTCTCCTGTCTTTATTATAATAACATAGCTAAGAAAACGAAGTTGAGGCGTTGTACGCCGAAAGTGCAAACCCGATAACATCACTCCTCGCGCTGGAAGGGGTGAAGTCTCTTGCAGGATCAAATCCCATCATTGTGAATATACCTTCAGACCTTTATGCTCGTACAGCTGTTCAATACAGAGCATTCTCAAGTGACTTCTGTTTTGGATAGGCTGGAATAGCACTTCATCATAAGCTCTGGGACACATTAGACAGAAGCTTCAATTTACCACATTCGGAAACGCATACCATCATTCTTCCTCACATTCTAGCATACAACGCGCCTTCAATACCGAAGATTATGAAGCGACGTCCAGAAATCCTGTCTGAGAGCAACAGGGATGCTATTCATGGTCTTAATGTGTTATTGCGAAAGCTTGATGTTAAACGTGGGCTTGCAGACTTTGGGTTCAAGGGGGATGATATTGACAAGGCAGCCGATCTCGCCGTCAAAAGTTCTTACTACAACCCTTGGAAGATTGACAGAGGAGCCATTAGAGAATTTATCAGGAAAGCATACGTGGGCGAGGACGCAAGAGCGGACTTTTAGTTGAATTGACTCATGTCATCACTCACTTGAGCCTTCTAGAACTATCAACACAACTTACAACTTAGGAAAAAACTTTTCAAAAGCTCTTGTCAGGAATAATTGTGTTTCTAAAACACAACGTTGTTTAAGCTTGAAGTATTCAACAGGAGACTTCAAAAAGGTTACAATTCCCGGAAAAGGTCTTTGAATCTGTATCTTATGTCTAGTGTCCGTTCCCTTTGCCATGTACAATCTAGCATCACCTGTAAAACGATCATTTTCCGCAGTGATCAATTTATTTGCCGATTCGGAAATTCGGAAGGCACTGTTCCTCAACTTGAACCAAGCCAAGACAAAACAAGTTGATGCGGTTTGTTCTTGGCCCATTGTCTGGCTGATGAAAATTGCAATTTGAGACTGACCAGGTTGGCGTGGCTGCACAGCGTTCCTTTTGCGTGTGCGTGATAGTGGGGCGGAAGTGGTACAGTACCATTCTGGACGCTATCCGGTGCCAATGCTTTGTAGGGATTCCTTCGCTTAACGTACTAACCTAAACCCCAGGTGTTTGAAGGGAAATCAATAATGGAAAGCCCATCACTATCCTAGCACCATATTATCAGGAAAGCCGGAAACCCACTATTCCGGGTTAGAGCAGCTTATGTGGGATATCTAGCGATCCAGCTCAACAGGTCGATTAAAGAGATAGCATGTTGAGCTCTTTTGATTAAATAAATCAACACAGAATCTGATGGTATGACGTCGTTCAAGCTCAACGAACCCAGGCTATGGACCCTTAAGAAGAAAATTGTTGTAATATTACTTACAGGCAAGTCACTAGCAATCTATCGGTATTATTTTAAGTTCTACACGCAATTTCATAACTAGCTTCCAAAACGTGACTTTTCTATGCTTCGCTAAAAGCACCTAAACTTTATATTTTAATTTACAATAATGCTATTAGTTTGATCTTAATACGAATCAAAATAATATTATATAACAAAGAACATTTGATACTATTATTTACTAGACCACATTCAAGAGTTATATCCCTGACCGTCAATAAAGAATCAGGAGACGGAAACAGAGGTCCGATGAATTGGCCAAGAGCAAAATGACTGCACATCCGACACAGTTCCTCGGAAAGCAGGACGAGACCCAAAGGAATTTTCAAGCTGGATATATCAGTCACTACCATAAATCACGAAAGGTAAAGATACTACCTCTAGCCATTGCTGATCATAGTCGGAGGTGGCCATATTTTTGTTTGGTGAAATCGTATGCGTACGGTAGTGTAAAAGTGAAAAGCTGAAGAAGTTCTACCAAGGTGTCACTGGGCTATTTATATCTGCATACTAAGTCATTAACCGAACAAGTTCTTCTAGACGCGGTAATAACTACCCCGCTTCCGGTGATAGCGATCACTCGAAGGAAATCGGATCGTTGAGTGTATGTCGGAGCTTGACCTCATGGACATCGAGGAACTCGTTTATGTCACTAGATCTTACGATGAGCTTCTGGATATATCTTTCCAAGTTCTATTTCCATAAATCTACACAAACTTAACATAAAACTAGTAAGAAAACGGCCTCATCTTGAATATGCTGGTTTCCTCGGGAAATGGCTCGGCAGGTATGTTAACCATGCCTGGTTGTAAGAAGTGAGCCAGATCGCCCTCTTGTGAATCAGTCTGCACGATAGACCAGCCATTTCCAATCCAAGCTAACCTATTGCACTCTTCTCCGTCATTCTCTCCTTCATATACGTAGTCGAAATCTTCCCATCTTGGCGATCGTAGACATTCCATTGCGTGCAACGTGCTTCCCGGCCAGAGACCAGTAACCTGATCCCCCTTCCCTCCATTGCTCCGATACCAACTACTACAATCATCAACGTAGACAGTCTTTTGAAAATAGTGATCAATGATCCTCGAGAAATCCTGGACTCTTCGCTTTTGTACTTCCATTCTAGCGATATTTTCTTTCTGAATCTTGCGAATACATTTGATGATGTAGTCGCCAGTCATCTCCATCATTACCGTCAATGAGCCAGTCCCAATCGCAGCATTGGGTCCTAGCATCATAAAGTAGTTTGGAAATCCATCAGTAGCCAGAGATAGATAAGTCTCCGGCCATGGCTCAAACTTCTCCTTCATGGACTGGCCGTTCCTTCCAATGACCGGGAAAACAGGGGGTGCAGATGCTTGAAAACCTGTTGCACAGACAAGGACGTCCAGTTCCCTTTCTTCACCACTCTTGAGTATCAGACCATTCGCGCTTGCTTTCAGAATAGGCGTGTCAATGAAATCGACGTTGTCTTCTACAAGTGCTTCGAGATATCCAGGCCCTGGCGTTAGTCTTCGGCAGCCTACACTGAATGAGGGCAAGAGCGCCTTAAAAATCTCTGGCTTTTTTGCAAGTCTTTCTTTCATGAGTTCTGTGAAATCATCTCTAGCTGCTTCTGAATATTTACTGCCTTTCAATGTCAAAGCGTGTGCCGAATTTGCGTCACGTGCTATTTTTGTCCGGAACTCCAAATAGTGTTCTGGGTCGTTTGCAAACCGAGCTTTCTGCTCTGCGGAGACTAGAATGCCTTAGTATGTGGAGTAGTCATGTTTTGAAGTCACTTTACAGTATGTTTCTTTGATTCCAAGTTTCTCCATTGCAATGTCACCAAACGGCCTAGAGATCCAAGTCTTGCTCCTGATAAAGCAACTCAGCTGTGCTCCAGGCACTTTCTGCAGCGAAGGAATGATCTGTATCGCGCTACTACCACCTCCGATGATGCCAATTCGTTTGTTTTTGAAGTCATAGCTGAATCACACGTCAGTAGAGTTTAGTTTAAAATAAAATTTGCACACACTTCATGTCCCAGGCTGCAGAATGCATTACAGGAATCTTGATGTCAGACAGTCCTTCGATTGTTGGCCAGGATATGTTGTTCAAGGTACCCCGGGCACTGATTACAACGTCGGCCTCATCGGTAACAGTCTCCCCTGTCTCGAGGTTCTTAACTTGGACCTTCCTGGACATAGATCAGCATTATGAGAATAAGCACTGCTTTGCGTGTGCGTACCATTTTGCCTTTTTGTCGTCCCATTGAGCACCAATAACTTCGTGCAAACATTTGATAAACCTGTCTACCGAGAACCTTTTGACAACATCTTCCAAATATTGTCGAATTTCTGGTGCAGGAGCATAAAAGCTGCTCCAATTTGGATTTGGAGCAAAAGTATACTGATAAGAGTGTGCTTTTGAAATCGTTAGTTTTGAGGAAAGAATGCCGTACTTATGCGTTACTAACATGGAATATCGCAGGCACAGCCTGGATATCTGTTCTCGTACCATGTTCCTCCCACTCCAGCATTCTTCTCATAGATCTTTAGGTTGACATTGCGAAGTCGCTCGGGTATTCGAACACCGCAATAAATTCCAGAAAAGCCAGCTCCAATGACGATTACACTGACTGGGCGAAGATTCTCAATGGCCGCATCTTTAATACTCTGAGGATTCGCATTGGTGACCACATCTGAAGGATCGATCATCTTGAATAAGTTGGTTGGGGAACATTTTCGGTCTCTTGACAATCTGTTTTAATATAAACATTGCATTGCCACGTGAATATCAACCAGGAAGCTGCAGTCGAAGGTGCAAGCTCAGTTCCGTTCGCGCCATTATCGGAAAGCGTCCACTATTTCCAATACTCTGTCCCTGATCCGATAGAATTCACCTATGCGTACAGCCGGCATTCGGCATTTTGCATTTTTTTACTGCCAATGGCGTCTTTTCAAAACCGGGGCAAACAATACATCCTCGACATCTTTCACATCTGCAGGGAAGTTTCCAAGGCACATGAGGTAAGGGTAAGGTATTTATTTCGGAAAGGGGACGTTGAAAGACGCTAAAGCCGGAAAGTGTACTCTACTGCCGGTACTGCATCCGCCTCATTGTGGATCTGTTCTCCGCAATTTGCCGAAACTAGTCACGTGTTGGTGGGATACAGGACAGGACAGGTAATCAGGTTTCATAAGTTGGCGTCAGTTTTATATTATACTTCTTTATACACTCCTGTACTGTCAATCATTTACCCTCACTGCTGCGCGTAATGCAAATCTTTTCATGATTTCTGGTATTTGAAGAGGTAACGTGATTCAACTCATAAGCTTACCTAGTAGACACTTCAATACGAGTAATGTCTGACAACAGATACCAGGCAAGTACCCAATGTGAAGTCAAAATACACCATTGAATTTTATATCGAAGCTTTAGGAAGAAAATAGGAGTCAAAGCAAGTTGAAAGTGCACCCCGGTGCATTATCCGTGACCCAGGGATGCTGCTACGTCACTGGGATAGCACAATAGCCCCCTAGCGAATTTACACGTTACACGGAAGAAAGCTCAGGGCGGGGAAGTCTTCCCCGAAAACTTGGATCATCTTTCTCGGCTTCACATATTCTCTCCAATATTGGTAATTTGTAAACAAGCAATTTAGCTTGCGCTGCTTCAATCTTCTTTCGTGAAAGCCCATCTTGACTGTACTTTGACTCGTTATTGACATTCAAATCTCAGATACCGCTCACAAGACTGCTCTAATCCTACGATTCTGGCCACACGTCGGAAGTTGTCAGTTTTTCAAAAGAAATCAGATGAATCTCGGGACTTCCGAATCTTCCCTTCCCTTGAGCTGCCTTTGTCTAGACTCAGCTCTCGACCTATTCAGTCCAGCGGTGGCCATAAAAATACAAAGTTGTCGTTATTGGAGTGAGTACCAGGTTCATAGTTAACAGCCAGATTAACTGATTATATTCCCGCAGGCTGGGCCAGCTGGAATGACGCTCACAGTGTTACTCGCAAGATACAGTCTGGGAGACATTTTAATGTTCTAAGACTCTAAACCGGGGACTTTGAAAGCTGGACAAGCTGACGGGCTCCAGCCGCGGACTTTGGGGGCTCTCAAGAGCTTGGACGTCGCGGACGAAACACTTAACCTGAATGCCATGTGTCAGAGGTGGCTTTCTGGAGCACAAAGAGCAACACTTCAACAGGAAAATTAGCTGCTATTGAGCGTACCTCCTTCGCGCCAGATGTCGTGGTTGCTTCGCGATGCAAACACGAAGTCACAATTCACCAAGTTCGCATTGAGCGAATTTTAGAAGAGAACCTAAATCAGTACTCAACGGAATATATCCAGCGATCGACAAGGCTTGTAGACTTCGTTCTGGATGCAGCTAGTGATGCTGAATACCCTTTGAAGATTTACCTCGAATAGTAAACTGCCGAAGGGAAGAAAGTACAAAAAACGGTTCGGAGTAAATGCCTGGTTGGTGCTCATTCACAAATTCGGAAGTCAATGGGACTCGAGCTTACAGGCGAAATAACAGACCATATTTGGGGCGTCGTATATTTTATTACAGACATAATGCTTCCTTATCTACGAAAACGCCATGCTATACATTCTGATGCAGGATCCGTCATGATCATTCCTCGTGAGCGCATCAGTACTGGCCAGTACTTGGCTCGACTTTATGTGCAGATCAAGACGAAATTCCTGCAAAAAAGCTCCGATCCGGGTAATCCAGTAGTACGGGAAAATACTCGCAACAGGCGAGCCGCAATCACTTGATTTCATTCTAGCATAAACACAACGTGTATTTTGCCTTGCACGATTTCCATCAGAAAGAATACATAGATCGATTGGTAGGCAGCGTATCAGATTGGGCAGCGTATGAATCCCACTTTTTCAATAAGTGACGATGCTGAGCGAAGTCGAGCTTTAATCGTTGCAGACTGTGAGTCCTGTCTCTTCCAATAAAATTAACCCTTTCTAACGTGCGAAAGCCTGTCATACGCATAGTCAAAAGACTGGGCAGGAGATGAACGTTTCCATGATGGATTCCTACAACCTCACCTGGAAACTAGCCCACGAGATCTACGCCCTGTCTCCTGGGCTGCCAGAAGCTAGCATTCTAAAAATATATGAATTCGAATTCATGACAGTTGCACGTATGCTTATTGAGTTTGACACCAAGTTTTCCTCGATATTTTCTGGACAGATAGTCTCTGATAGCTCTGTTGAGGGTCTGGCACAGGAGCAATTCCTCAAAGTCTTCAGCGATGGGAGTGGTTTCACAAGTGTTTGTAGAATCAAGTATCCGCAGAGCATCATAGCCAAGGCAATCAGCACAGAAAACTGACATCTAATTTCCAGCGATGATTATCTTCATGGAACTCCAAAGCCTGGAAGCAGACTACTTGCTTCCATGATAAGACGATACGCGGACTCATATCTGAGGCACTTACAAGATGTAACCTTATGCTTCTCTTTTTGTTCATTCCTTATAAACCATGCAAATTCTAACTTCAGATTTCCTTTCCACTGGACGTTTTCGCATTCTCGTATTGACAACGTGACACCTGCTAGAGCCGCATGGCAACTCGTCACGGGCATTGGTAGGAATTTGCAACAACATCATTCCAATATTCCCAAAGGGCACGGTGGAATTGGTTGCGATACATCTCTTTGTAGAGCGGGCATTTGAAAGGACAGATATTCCAACCTGTGTGAAGGAGTCTGTGGAAATGAAATTTCATGGTCCACTTGGTCAGAAGCTATCCAATACACATGGTGTGACTCAGGATGCAGGTCTCGTTATTGTAAGACCTGATGGTTATATTGGGCTACTTAGCTCTTTAGCGAATTTCTCACATACAGACAATTATTTAAGCCCATGTTTAGTGAGGGCTATGGATTGTCCGATTGTATTGAGGAAGGAGGGGAGAACGCAAACTTTATAGAAGAGTTTGTCACCAATTTCTTACACATATTACACTTCCAAAGTCGTTTTTGGTGTATGTGAGAGAGTTTCCGGAAGGCAGATGCGGGAAGGAGGCGATCTTCCCAGTACAAATACCACGTATCAGAGTCTACGATAGGTTTCTATGAAAACAGAGTTGAACTGTGCCTTCTTTGATCACCAGATAAAATGTTGGTTCTTCTGCACCCAAATATCGACAACGCGTGGTGGAAATGTAGAAGTTCAAGTTTCGAGTCTATGATAGGAAGACAAGGGAATTGAGACGTCGTGTTGGAGTCTGAATTACATATCGCCAATTAATGTAGGCGAGTCTCGGTCTCTGGGCTGTTGGGAACCGTGGCAATACTCTCACTCGTGTCATATTGTCTAGTAGTAATGATCTGGTCCATTTTGATCATTGATAAATGGTTCTCGTCACTGGTGAACGTGTGTAGAGGAAGGAGCCATGGTCGACTTCTCTATAATTAAATAATTGAGTCATATACGTGGTCTGAGGCGTCGAGCCTGCCGAGGTCTAGTCATATAACGGCCGCTATCTCGTAGTATAAGCAATATTATACTATAGTATACTATCCTAAAACTTTGATACATATCGAGATATTAATATAACATTTAATATATATAGAAAGCTAAATATATTACTCTCATGTCTATCCTGACATTTAATAATATTATTAATATATTAAAATACTAGAATCTATTCTAAAAATCTAGTTTTATATAATTCTATTTATATTAAATAATAGAATAAGTATATTATTCCTATTTAAATTTAGAAACATATAAAAATCACATAAAAAGAAATATATAAATCGATTTCTTAAATTATAATTCATAATTTTTTTTTTCTGAAAGATTATATATTAGATTGAAAAATTGTTTAATATTATAAAGTATTAATTGAGATCGCCTTAATTGTAAATTTGATATTTAATATTCAATAATAATATATAAAACAATAATACTTGAGGCTATTGCTATGTAATATATATATACATAAATTTCATTCTAAACCCAAGCCCAAAATAATACCCATGAATACTTACTTACTCACTGATATTTATATTCGAATTGACTTCAAATTAAATTGAATTAAACACACGAGTCCGTAACCCTCATTACAATCCCCAATCCCCAAGCTCAAAACTCAAAACCAAACAGGCAACAAGTTCTCCCTGAGCCCCCCCTCAGCCCCCCCTCCTCTCACATGTAACATATCCCCGTCACGCCCGTACCTACATAGATGATCCTCAGGACTTGGTTTCTCGGCAATTTATCCTGTTTATCTAAGCTGGGTATCTACTGTGTGATATTTTGTGGTTATTGGATGGGGAGGAATAGAGTTTGGAGCGAAAAGTATGGGGGCTTGGAAGTGACTGTGCGGAGTTTGGGTTTGGGTTGGTTTGGTTTGGCTTGGGGGTTTACTTTACGTAAGGGAGAGGGGGTGTGTGTTTGTGTTTGTGGGTTGATATTATGGTATGGGGTAAGGAATGATGGGGATTGGATGGGATGGAGTAGGTAGGTTAGTGGGTGGGTGAAATTGGGGTGGTGGGTGGAAAGTTGGAAGGAAAGGGAGGGAAGTGGAAAGCTGGAAATCTGGAAGGAAAGACAGCGGGACTAGGTATATGAAGAGCATGATGAAATGGGAATAGAAAATAAAGAAGGATAGGAGGAAAGAAAAGAGAGTAAAAGAAGGGGATCTGGGGGTGTGCGTGTGTGCGTGTGTGCGTGTGTAATCGTAGGTAGGTATGAGTGAGACAAAAACTGAGGAAAAGGGGTGTGCGGGGCCCCAGATTCGTGGACTGTTTTTGATGGTTGAGAGGATTTGAATACTAGATAAGTACTAGATATATGTGCTGTAATACAATATAATATCAGACCTATTTATATACTCGGTATACTATCTGAAATATCAATAAAATAGCAACTTGGATATATGTACCTATTCAGTATCGGTACATATCCTTCTATTTTGATTAAACCCCTCGGCCTTTACTTATCTAGGTAGGTGATTAACTCACTTACTCATGATTCATGAGTCGAACGAACAAGTTTCATTTCCTTACATGTCTTCATACTAGGTATCACCAAGCGTGAATACTCTGCAGCCATGATCCATCAAATCACGTTACAGATATCCTCGTATATGTATACCTAGGTATGTGGATTCTTCCTATTGCGATGATATTGATGAGCGATCATTTCGCTAATGAATGGAGGGGTTTATCATTACCTTGGTGGTGGTTGAACAGGCGGTATGTTTCAGTAGGTACTTTGGTAGGTAGTATTGAATATATCCCTAGTAAATAAACGAGAAAATGAATAATGTAACTCAGGTCCTTATCATTTATTTTCTCACTTACTTTACCAAATACTTAACTAAGCAATAAACACTTCACAAACTCTCCTTCCCTCCTTCTCAATCCTATATAAAAATTCCCTCATCCATTTCCTCTCCATCCAAACCCAAATTACCAATCCAACCACATCCAAAATCGCCCAAAAAACAAACATCTCACACCACATCATCTCACACGACATCTCAGCCAATCCCCATAATTACCCCAGATCCTTCCCTCAACACCCGAAGCTAAGTGGATATCCCTTTGTAAATAAGTGGGGCTTCTCACTCTATTCTGCATAAATCCCCAGATTACGCATTTCCGGCGTCATTAGCGAAGGTCAAAGAGGATTAGTGGCTTGGTGTTACCCCGCACGATGGACCAGTTAGATGCGCAGGCTTGAAACAGGAGGTTTGGGGTGGTATGATATGATATGGTGTGGGCTGAGAAGGGAGGAGGTACTTATGAGGAGGTATCTTCCTTCCTTTGGATGTTTGCTTTCGCCTTCTTCTTCTTCTTTTTATTACATCAAGAACAATACATTGCGATACATTACAATACAATCAAATCAATACACGGTTGATCAAATTCAATACGATAAATACTTCACATACCTTACTACACAATCGATTTGATATCATTCATCAAGAACGGTATCATCAACATCAACTTCAAATTCATCACTTGAAGCCTCCAATACATCACAACACGATCAATCACAGAATCTACAAAACAACACATATAATAAATCATTCATCATGGTTGCTGTTACTGGAGTTGTTACTGCTGGTGGTAAGTTTCATTTTATTCTTCGAAGAGTTGATTGTTTTGATATGATGGGTTGAACTTGTGAGTTGGAATGTGTTGTTGTGTCGCTTTTGTTGTTGATGTTCAAGAGTTTCATCTCATATCATATAAACATATCATCACGATCATAACAACACATATCCTCTTCATCCTCATCTCTATCTTTCTCTTTCCTTCCTCCATCACTCCCCCTTCCATCCATACCCCTCACCCTCAAACCCCAAAACTAACACTCCCCTCTAGCCTCAGCACTCGGTCTTGCAGCCGCTCTCGCATCCATGCATCTTCCTGCCAAAACCTACCGTGTAGAACGCACACGACGTCTCTCTCAACCCGCCGATCAAGATCAGGGTGAAATGGCACGCTTAGCTTTGCAAAAAACAAACTCTGCGGGTTCGATTACCGAGAAGACAAAGAGTGGCTTTCAACCGGGGAAGAAGGTTTTGGGTAGAGTTAAGGAGTAGATGTTTTAATGATGATGATGATGATGATGATGGTGGGTTATGATATGAATATGGGCTATGGATACGGTTATGGGATGAATGGACATGGATACTGGTATGAATGGATGGGTTACTATGAAATCATGATACGAGCAGTTAGTTACCAGACTTACTGACTTGACTTGATTGGGATCTTCATGAGTCGTCATGGATTGACATGACATGACAAATGATTATGGATGGGATGGAGTTTACTTTGCTTGTTTTGCTTGGGTTACATATTGTCACATACATACACACATCACACATGAGAAATCGACAAAAGTCTAGAAATAGATAGATTTTCTTTCGTTTCGTGGTTATATCGAGATGAGATGGAATGAATGTATATTTGACTTTCGCTCGTTCGAGGATGAATGTCATATCAACTCATAAAATTTGAAGATCTGGGATTCGATATTGTCTATGTGAATGCGATTTGATTTTTGTCTTTATATTTATTCTGATTTAGATTTAGATTCTAATAAAGCACAGGAGAAAGAAAAGAAAGGAAATGAGCTAACAAAACAGGTGATTGATACTATTAAAAGATACCAAATGACGTGTTTAAAACCGGACCGGGAATCTCGGGATGCGGAATTGAGTTTTATTTTTGAGTTTGGAGTTTGGAGTTTGGAGATGAGGGGTCTGGAATGGAATGGAATGGAATGATAATAGAATGATGAAATGATGGAATGGAATGGGAAGTGAAGCGAGACTTTCTTTCTTTCTTGATTAGGTAATTCTTCGATTCTCGATTTTATTTATTGATATTTGTGTTTATATTTGTATTTTATTAGTAGTTAGTAATTAGTAGTTAGTAGTTAGTAGTTAATGGTTAGCGATTTGAGATTTAGGATTTGAGATTTGAGGTTTAATAGTTTAGTAGTTTAGTAGTTTAGTAGTTTAGTAGTTTAGTAGTTAGTAGTTTAGTAGTTTAGTAGTTTAGTAGTTTAGTAGTTTAGTAGTTTAGTAGTTTAGTAGTTTAGTAGTTTAGTAGTTTAGTAGTTTAGTAGTTTAGTAGTTTAGTAGTTTAGTAGTTTAGTAGTTTAGTAGTTTAGTAGTTAGTAGTTTAGTAGTTTAGTAGTTTAGTAGTTTAGTAGTTTAGTAGTTTAGTAGTTAGTAGTTTAGTAGTTTAGTAGTTTAGTAGTTTAGTAGTTTAGTAGTTTAGAGTTGGAGTTGGAGATATAGGAATGAATTGATAAATGAATAGATTAATTTAATTGTTGATTATCGATTAGTTGTTTAAGTTGGAGATGTTTGAGATAGGAGTTTAGCTTGAGTAGATGAGAGGGGGGAGAGGGGGGAGGGGGGAGGGAGAGGGAGAGGAGGGAAGAGGATTTGTTAGTAATGAGTTTGAGAGATTTTTTTAGAGGGGGGAGGAAAGAAGGAGAAAGGAGGAATGATTTGACTTATAATATTTTGTTTTTGAGGATTGGAGTTTGAAGAATTGGGCTTAGGGATTTAGGTTTGAGGAGTAATTTCTTTGGGGGGTGGTTTGGAATGAATGAGGTTTTGTGATTACATTTCGTGGGTTGGGTTTTGTGGGTTGGGATTTGAAGCAATTATTGAGTATCTGGTTATTTTGATGGGGTTTGAAGAGGAAGCGGAAGCCAAGAGAGTGGAAGAGTAAAGAAAGAGGGGTATCGGGGGTTTTTTTTCTTTTGAGGGATTTTTGAATCTGGAGGTTGAGGTGGATGTGGATGTGGATGTGGAGGTTGAAGTTGGAAATATTGAAGTTTGGATTTTGTTGAGTGCCTAGGTAGGGAGAATGATTCAATTTTATGTTTTTTGATCGGATCCCTTTTTGATTTACGTTTTGTACTTCTTCATTGGTTCTCTAATTATCGATTCTTGAATTCTTGAATTCTTCAATTCTTCAATTCTTCAATTCTTTTATGCTTTCATTATTTATGTATAGAAACTCTTGAGATTTCCTTATTGATCATCAATTATCGGAGTCGTAATAGACATGTCTGAGCAAGGGAATTCAGTTGTGCGTTTTGAGTTTGGGAGGGGGCAAGAAGGAAAGATAGTGAGAGATTAAGTTGGATAATTTTGCCAAAGGGGAGGGGTTATGATGATTATCTGAAAATGAAGATATATAAGTGTTGTTGTCGTTATGATTTCATCGTCGTTAGATGTTACGACGTGATACTAACAATGAGGATAGAAAAGACAATCGAAACGTCATTTATCTATTCATTCCGATTTTGCTTCTGTTTGTAGGGTTTCATCTCTATTATTAAAAAACTATCTCCATCTCGTGCTAACTTCGCGCAAGGAGTGCAGTGTTCAATACATCTTTTCAGCCCTAGGCCTGGGACTCTTGAGTCCAGTGGGTAGCGTATCACGGCTTAAACTGAAAGGAAACATAACTTTATATAGGTAGGTACAAGACAGGCGAAAATTGAGAATTGAGAATCGAGATGTGGATACGGAGGGAATTGCAAAGTGCAGTTATATTTATTCACATTAAAGCTCTTTAAGGTTTTCAAGGATGGTAGACATAAAGACAAATTTCTCTCGAGGATACTTTTCGAAAGATAGTATCAATTACAAAGATGGAAGGTCTAGGACTGTCGAGGTGAGGCTGGAGCACGTCTTGAATCTCTTGCACAATCAACCTGATAGAAAAAGAGCTTCTAAAAGTCTCAGAGTCTGATGGATTCTTGATACTTAGCTACTGTGTTCCAGGAAGATTGCAAAATCTTTGTAGCCCCCGATCAAACTTGTCAGAACATAATAAAAGATAGTGAGAACTTCTGTCCCCAAGTCTGCCTGGTATGCTTGATCGAAATCTCACATCGTAAAGCGAAGCTAGTTTTTACCAAGTATTTGGCTGATCTCGTTTGCTGAGCCACCGCGCTAGTAGCATAGGGGGATCCGGGACTCGTGTTATTATCTGTTAATTACCAAAGGTTTAAGAATTCTAACGGTCGGAGTTCTGTGATTTCATTTTTCGTCTCTGTATCGAGCAGCCAGTTTTAGGGAGATGGCTATCTACTCTAAATCAATCATGGAGGCTGAGCTCCTACATGAACTTTTTACTGCGCCTCGCACATCACGGGTGCGAACATCATTTTCGAAGTCTTTAATTTCAAATGTACTAAATGTTCAAAAAATTCAATTAATTTGGATCAAACGTGCAACGTTCTTCCAATATCCCTCCTATATTCCCCTTTGAGATTTTCCCACCGCCACGCCTCTTCGTTCTGCTTTTCCTCCTCCACCCCCACTCCTCCTTATCGGTTATTTACCTGTGCCTTACTAGCGAACCGTAAACGAGTGAGCACAATCTAGCCTTCCTAATAGAGCTTCTATGAAGTCATCATTTATAAAAGGTAACAAAAATGAAATGCTTTTCGTTCGATTGGGAAAGAGAAAAGAAAGTTCCTTGCTCTCACTCTTTACCACGAGAGCAACTTTTTCCACCCAACAGACCAGCCGAAGGACCAGGCTGACCTGAGAAATTTAACAGTATTCGATTAGACTGTACGGTTCATAAGGACGATTTCTTCGATTCAAGTGTGCACTGCGTTGTAGCTGAGGAGAGAAAAAAGGGATGTTGTAGGCTGACCTTACAACCGTGGCGCTAGAATCACTTCAATAAGTGGTTCAGCGCAGTGGTTGATTCAAGTCAGATTCTTCTAACTACGGGTTGAGAGCCCTGACTATAAACGCATGCTCTCCTGTACTACATGGGACTGGTCAAGTCTTTGAATGCCCTTATTTAGGCATATGCCGTACAACTGACTGGTTCCTGTGGTCTCTCCCGTAGTCCATGAAATCCTAATCCGACAGATGTGTAGGACCCAGGCGGATTAGAGGTGATCACAGGCCTCTCCTGCGGCCAAGAAGAACGATGGCGTGATATCGGATTCCAGCGGAAAGGCTATCAGTGTTAAGAGCTACACGATCGACGTATGGGATGCTTTGACGTCAACATTCACTAGTGGGTGTACAGATTCGTGAGACTCGCTATAAGTGAAGCATAATTTCGCATCAAAAATCAACATTTTTAAAAGTCTATTTCATAAATCAATTTGTTATATTATTGATTAAAACTTCAAGATTATATTAAGCAAGCTTCGAAATATGCTATATCGAAGTTTCACCTCATAAATATCAATTTTTAAATCAAAAACCACAATATTACATCTTTATATTAAATAATATTGAAGGGGGAAAACTAAACTAAATTCGATCATCAAACTTCAAATTAAGAGATTAGGAGATTGAGAGATTGAGATTTGGATGTCTAAAACCAGCAATCTGTATTAAAATGTTGATGTTTTTACGATTTGTCTCAAACAGACGTCATATAGAGTCGATTTTCGATTGCAAGCATGATCGGCACACTATGATGAACATTCATATATACCCAAGCAAAAAGCTGATAATCAAACTCAAGTATTATTTGTTCCGACAAAAACTACTAATACAGCAGCGTAGGTCGCTGTTGCTGTAAGTGTATCCTTGTTGTCAATTTTAAACCCTAGACTAACACTTAGAGCAAACAGTATAACAGCCACCGATACTGTCACGAGACTCTTAACTTTCCCCGCATCGATGCTCATAATAAGCATCGGTACAATGAGAGCCGCTCCGCCCCCAACGGCAATGATGAACCTGGCCAGCCAGTCTACGAATGGCGAGTAGGTCTCAGGGAGGCTATTCTTATAGAAATCAGTCCGGCGTGCGCTTTGCTCCGTGGTCGACCATGAGAGCCTCTTGTGCAAGTATTTGCGCAAGAACTCTCGTACGGCATCTCTGGCAAGAGGGATCTTGTGCAAAAGCGAGAGGTAATTTGTATCGTAAGGGGCGCCATCACGATTAGCAATGCTTGGAAAGCCGTGTTCAAGGAAGATGCGGTGGTTCATGGTGATGGAGGGCGGAACGCGGCTGAGATTACTCATATATTCAGTATCTCGGATTGCTGTTACTTGTGAATGTCAGAAACTGGAGATATGGGGGTTTGTATCTGGGAATATTCCAGTACCATAGTCATGCATGGTTTCCTTAAGCTTGACCATCTGTGCCTCCGATGTTGTTCTCTTCTGCCATATCTCTGCTTTTATCTCTGCCAGGATATTGTGGAGATGTATAGTGTTCAGGCGTTGTAATGCAGCAAACTCGGGATATAACAGTTCGTCTTTTCCCAGCCCATTATTGTATTGCACGAGCTGGTCCCAATATCGATTTTCGGAAGTTTTCGGTTCTGCAAGAGTTCTCGAGTCCTCTGTCGGATTTCTTTCATCGCTAGTTAGCTGATCAGAGCTTGATAGTGGTTTTATGATATCCCCTGATGACATTTTGGGAAGCTCTGAGTACTATAAACTCTAGACTTTCAATCGATACTACGTGCGGCTGATATATCTAGCCGCCTTGGTTCTGCCACCAATTATATGCTTCCATCCGCACATTTTTGTTTTGCCTCTTCCAAAGTATCAAAAGAGGTCCTTTGAGAAGCATTATAAGTGTTTCTGAGGAGATATAAGATATACACCCTTACATTTCCAAAGTAATCACTAAGCAATTATTATCACTTTTTTGATCAATAATTTCAAAAGATCTAAGAATTCACTCTTTCGACAAGTCCTAAATTGTGCTAATACACAACACCTATATCCAGTTTTACCCAAAGGCGGTGAGACAGATAACAACCTGTGGGACCGACGAGACCGCAGCCTCATTACTATCTTACCTGGCGACGATATATCGATATATCCTAGAAAACTTCCTGTTCCTGGCTGATTTGAGAGTGCGCTATTATTATTTTATTGTTACTGCTCACACCCAATCTACGATAATTTCTGCGAAACAGAAAGATGAATCTCTCTAGATCACAGGGTGAAGTTCGGCGATACAGAGAGTTTATTCCGGCAAATCGCTCGTCGGGATCAAAAATCCTGATAGGAGAGTGTACGTTGTCTATGATATCAAATTTGACGAAAGCTGCGGACTTAGTAAAGAGTATCGAAACCAAGAGACTCGAAGATGAGCAGCGATTGAAGGGCGTGAGCAAGGCCGGTGAATCAGATCCAGCTGCCGAGAAACTTTTTGGCCAGATTGTTATGAGCGCAACTGAGATTAAAACAGCGCTGGAGAAAGTTGAAAAGAGAACTCGGGTCTTGACTGATGGTACGCCCTGTATGACTCTCGATGGCACAGAATAAGAGACGCTAACAAGAACAGCAAAGAAAGGAGGAGTCGAAATCTGTGCAAAGACGAAGACGATGCTTGTGGACCCACTTGGCGAAATGATGAATACACAATGGCTCCCTCAGACAGATCTTGCTGAGAATGCAATTAAGAAAGACTGGACAAAATACAGTGAGGTTTGTCAGAGTATCACCTCTGATATGATAGCGCATTTGGGGGGGTATAAACAGCTTGAGAATAGTAGTGAATCTACTAGCTCCCCACTTCTTAAGAAGAATACAGCACAGTGTAATATATTATAAATGTTTACATTTCGGTATAACATATATATGACCTCTGAATAAATGTTATTTTGGAACATGAACTATTCTTTGTAGTATAAATAATGAGTTTGATATTTTCATACATAATAAGAGGGATTTCACCAGAGAAATTGGCCGCTTGTAAGGTTAGCCGTGCGCACGGAGACTAACACCCACTGAACAAGATTCTTTCAGTCCTTTGTCCCAGCATATACCAAGGTATAAGATGGCACAGAGCTTGAGCTGTTGTCTATTCGCCTATGGGAACCAATCTTATTTACCTCGGGGCGAGAACATATTCCAATGTGTATGTATCACGGGCCGAGTCCCGCCGGGGAACTTGCCAAAGATGCGACTTGCCCTCTTTCTTGTATGCTAGTAGGCACTGCTCGTCTGGCTCCAACAATCGACTGCAATTGCTCATCCTCGAACGTCACGGCTCGTACTCGCTCAAATTTGCGTCATCGTCGCTACTAGACTTGGAATCGCTGTCGCTCAAACTGCCATCGCTATCGCTACTGGGTGGGGCACTCCTTCGCGATGCAAACTCTCTGCCATCGGCAGTTCTGATTTTATAGCACCGAGTGCGCGTCACATCGATGTGGTCACAGGCTTCTTCTGCGGCAGTCGACAAAGTCGCACCATGAAACAAGACCTGGAATAAGGTATACCGGCTAAAGCCAGTTAAGGGGAAAGAATCTTGTTTTTTCGACTTGATTATGAGATCGTCAATCTTGCCAGAATGACTGATGACTTCAATGAGCCTATCAAGATGGCTGAAAAAGACTCCTCGCTTGTCATAACTGTCTTGGATATTCTTATATCCTCCCTTTCTGGTGATACAATCAAGTTGATCTACTAGGCCAAGAAATGTGCTTGCTGGTGTCATATTGTTAAAGTAATGTTTCTTTTTTCAATTTTGATTATCGTTTGGAAGATATTTCAAGTTTTAGCATGTTTCTAGTGTAAGTTTGACAGCTTGACTTACTATTATCTCAACTTTTTGTAACGATGAACATACATCGAAGACAGCGATGAGTAGTATTTCTTTATTGTCAACTCATCTAGTCATATCATTATCGCTATACTTGAACTCCACATCTAGTATACCAATATCCCCCTTTCTCTTCAAGATGTTAAAGCAGAGAAAAGCAGTTGTGAGGAGCGGAGACTTGGCTATTGTATTCCCCATAAGTCCATATTCTCTTAGGATATCTCATAATGTTTATGAAAAGGAGAGAAAAGTATACAGCTTATATGCCTCCATACAGAGAGTCTGGACTTCAAGATGTGGGATGTAAGATTCATTCTAGTTTAATCGTTTTCGCACCGTCGATATTCTGTGAACAGCAAATCCTTCTTGGCCCTCCTCTTGTCTGATCAATACGTATGAATAACTCCATGGTCACGAGGACAAGAGGAGAGAACATATAACCCCTCCGCATCCCTTCATAGGTAATCCATAAACCGTAAACCAGGTAAACACGACCGACTCAGGAAAGATTCTGAAGTGAAGAAATATCCGAGTAGACTCTCTTATTGCGATTTGGAGATCTATTGTGTTATAAACTTGAAGATGGCGATACTGTTGGGAGTAGGAGGAGAATCGAGTCTGGGATTTTGAGAGTCAGTGGTAAGTTTTTTGACAATGAAAATAAGATTTCATTAAGTTTAACAGCGTGACTGTCAAATATGAGATGTTATTGAAAGTTCCTTCTTTACCCGGGATAATTTCATGACATAAGGAGAGAATGGTCGTTGAACCATCTATATGCCATCCACGAATCAGATTTTCCTCGGTAGCGAGTTGTATCAAGTTGATGTTCTTGTAGCTAATCCTCAATACTCTTTGCCTCTATTTATGTAGTATGAATTGAATCTTGAAGAAAGAGCAAAGTAAAGGGTGTCATTCACTATCTTCAAAGGCTCAATGTGATATGCTGGGCTATGAGGATTCTTTTACTGCGAGAATCACCCTCTATCCAGTGGATCGAGAGATGTTCTAGCATCTACACTATAACCCGCTATTATGGAATTATAGGCTGGCTATATATAGATCGTCTACTTTCTAGAGACTGTTCACTAAAAATCAAGTGCGGAAGCAGAAATCTCGCGCGATGGCATCTTAGTAAGACATACTATCCGTTTCTCTACAGCTGTTTCTGATTAGATATTCTCAGTATCAAATAGAGGGGAGATGTTTTCGCACATCATATTTCAAGAGACGATATAACAGCACTCATACTCATCGATAACAACAAAAAAATATCCATCAAACGACAACAAAAATCTACCTCATCACATCTCTGCCAATTTTTCACACTAGCAAGATACTAAATATCAGCCAGCCAGACACGCAAAAACCCCAGGATCTGACAAAATTACTCCCACCAAACTGATGGCAAAACGCATAATTCAGTTGCAAGATAGTTCTATCAAGGCCGCCCTGTGCACATACACTCTTCTTTTCCAAACTTTGCCTAGAGGGTGTGCTCGGAGTGGAGTAGGAGGGATATGGAGGAGTAGGAGAGATATAGAGAGGTATTTATGTTGATAGATGAATTGATATTTTAGTTGAGTTTGAATGGCTTATGATTCACTGGAATATCTGAGCCTTAGCGTATATTGAATGATCTGGTTTATTGATGAGGCGAAGGGGGGTAAATAAGCGATGGATATTGTAGATAGCCCGATATCAATCAGTAAATCAAAATGAGATGGTGAATTCCACTTCACAGAACCTAGACTTGAGAAATATATTATCAGTCGCTACCTATTTAAGAGGGATTTCGATCCAGATAATCAACTCCAATTAATTTGGCTACTATTGAGAAGGCGGTCTATGTGTCAGTACCGAACTCTGTCCCGTCAGAAATTCGCAGATCTATTCCACAATTCTTGACAGAATCATGGAAGACAAAACAAAGATTCTCGCATGGTTTTCGCTATCATCTCATACTTATCAACACACACGTGAAAGATCTCAATGACAATAAAATTATCGTCGAGAATTAGCACAAGCGAGAGTATTGACAATAATATAATCCACCATCATCTGATCTAAAAATCACAAGTATGAAAATGCATGCTCTCTTTCCACAAGTACCGCGAGCTCTTGCCAACTTTCTCTTTTCCAGTAAATTTTCCAGTTTGCATTCGGTAAATGCTTATTTAGGCTACATTTGTTATCAATATCGTCAAAAAAGTCGATCCGAACGGGCTCTTACTAGTCTGCTTACTTTCGCAGTCTGTGATTTCACATAGATAGTCCACTGAAAAGTGTTCCTCATAACCGCGAGTATTCCTTACCTAAACCATTACATAAAATGTTCCTGGAAAGAACTTCTCAATCTAGGAATAGAATTGTGCTTGAGATCAGAAGCACCGGCTCAGATGTATTTACATATCTCGTGGACTTTGAGGCTTATTGTTTCGACGAGGAAGAATTAATAGTCATAGTATCAATGATAGTAACAATATATACTGTAGCTAATAAAAACCCACCATCAGACGAAATCAAAACCACAACAATAACACAGAAAACGCAATTTCACTTTGCTCTGCCCTAAGTCTAGATCGTCTTCCAATCCATCCCCTGATACCTCGCAGCATTGAAGAATTTCATGTATCTCAATCACCTTACAGAAATCCACAACCTATCCTAACAATACGCCATATCATTCATCTATACACAGAACCAAAAGCAATAGATTCCACCCCTTTTATATCCATATCTATCCCCATCTCATTCCCAGCAAAACCAGAAACCCCCTATCCCATGTCTTCGAAAGATACCAGGAGAAATAAAATACGCAATCAAAAGGCTCTATCAAACCAAAAACCAAAAAAACAATTAATGCATGAAACACATTGCAGTAAATCTAGATCCCATACCTAGTACAAGATTTTGAGCTAGAGATTAAATATCGACTTGTATTTGTTGAATTGATGATTTGATTTGATTTGGAGCGTTTAGGAATGAGAATGATGGTGATAACAGGAATGATAATAATAAAATCAAACTCACTATCTTTTTTAAGAATATACTCTTTTATCAAATCTCATCAAATCCTATTACGTCTTCTCCTCTCTTCCCTCCTTCTAAACTACCTAACTATACCTACCTACCTCCAAAACCCTTTCCACAATCTCAAGAATTCCTCAAACACTATTACATTTCTTAGAATATCTCTCCATATATAATTTATAACCATAACTGTCAGGGAAATTATTAATTTACATTATAAATCACAAACCACCTATAACTCTCATTTCCCCATTTCCCCATCCTCATTCTCATCCTCATTCATCTTTACCCCAAATTTCTCCCCTTCCATCTCTCCATCTCTACATATAACAAATCCATCAAACCACCCCTTTCATTCCAAAGCAGTAAATCCGTTTATTAACATGTCTACATATATTAACTAAACCACAGAGAGAATATATATTCACATATATATATATACATACCTAACTCATCCATCTCAATTCCAAACATATTAATAAAAATTATAAAAATATAAAAATACTCCTAGAATCGAAGATGAATAAATAATCACTGATAGCCAGTTTTCGAGAGGAATAGATTTTGCTCGCTTGAGGAATAGTAATCCGGATTTGATATTTAGATAGGTATTTAGTACTATACATTTTTGTCTCGAGATTTTTTGACTTGTTTTTTATGGCTGTCGATACCTACCTAGGCACTTAATGGGAGTTATGATGTATATTGTTAGATTAATTAGGATTGTTATCATTTTAATTTTTAGTATTTAAATAATTATTACAGTACATGAAAAATCGTAGAATCTCAAGGAAAGATAGGTATATATTTCAATCAAACAATGATATCACCCCAAGTAGCCAGTTGAAGCGAGTCAACATGAACTCTGACCCCTAAAATCGATTTCCGAAATAGCCAGCTTACCAGATGCAAACTTTCGCAAGAAGTGCGCAATATGTAGCACCTCGAGACGCAAAAATCAAAGAATACCTACTAGTGCAATTTCTGAGATTTCTCTGGAGGGAGTTTCGAGGTTGTTCACTTGAACATTAACGTAGTAGGTATTCATGGTGTCCATTCCCTAGATAATGTCTACTCATCAAACATAGAAATTTCATATCAACTTCACGTCAATCTACCAGATACTTAATCATCAATTTTCCATCCCTCCAAAACCCATCGCACGCAAACATTCTTCCAAAAACCTCCTCATCGCCACTAACGAAATACCATATCTCATCACCCTATTCTCATCCCACGAAGAATACAATCCAATTAACAAACCATCATCAGCTCTCATCAAGATACCTCGAATATCCCCATAAATCCACGCATCAAATTTCAAGCTTCCAATCTCTGAATTCTCATGCTGATTCTATCCCTATCTCATCCCACAAAAAGATCCTTTCGATACCTACCTCAACAAGAATATACTTTATCTTTCAATTATCCGGAGATTCCAAATCATCGCCTCCCGGATGTTCAATACATATAATGCATATCCCATGATCCGGAAGCTGTACTGCCAATTCCACAATGAAAATTCTGGGATACTATCCCCAATAAATCATCACCAATTTCCATCGTCACAACTTTCCAGGGCGCCAAATCACATTTTTGATCCCAAACACGACATTCGATCGATTGCAAGACCAGTATAATAAAAAGTCATTGTTGTGGTTTGGATTTCCATTCTTCTTCGCTCTCGCTAATGCAATGAGAATATGTAACTATACATCCTGCAGGATCAATACAAACCGCAGTACCGGCTTCAAATTGCTCGAAAATCAAAATTGATATTAATAAATTGCGCACATGAATTTTGGATGGTAGATTTTTAAGTTTGGATAATGGTAGCTTTAAGTCGTGATTGTTTCTTGCGAAGAAACGTAAGTTCGACTTGGTTCAGCCCTCGTAAGGTGGAAGATGATGGTATGAGTTGAATCTTTTCATTCGTTCTTGGTGCGTAATGTGAGGTTTTATTAGAGACAAATTTCACCAATTATTTCAAATTTGCAGTCGGTTTGAATGGAGTGGATTTTTCGGGTTTGTATCTAGAATCGAGGATCTCAGTATGCGTTTGTTGTTGATCATATTCGTATTGGCGAATTGGATGCTTGACTCTATTCGCACGTACCTACCTATTCGAACTTGGAGTTTTTTGTAAGCATCGATATTCAATGTCGGTAATGTATAACACCAATCCCCAACATTTCATTGCTGGATTGAATACTTTGTATCGTAATGTCAAGTCATGTCGTGTCGTGTCCAAAAGGGCTTCTGCATCTCGATCTTGAATGGTCTAGATGTACCTACCGATGTATGCAATGTTAGATGTGAGTCTGGCCACGATCTTTTCCAGGTAGTTTCTCAGGGGCGTTTTACAGACCAAGGTCTGGCCAAAGTCCGATGTGCAACAAAATTGTTTGTGAATTCTGTGTTTGGTCGGTTTGTTTGGTTATGAATGAAGTTTATATTGTTAGAGGATCTCTAATCAATTTCTAATCAGTATGTGGTATAACTTGAGGATATTTCTTCTCTTTTCACTGGTGGCCTCCATTTTGAAGGGAAGAATACGAATGGGAACGTGCACTGGGTGGATGGTATGGCACACAATGTTTGTGTGTATCACGTGATATGTGATATTTTCTGGTGATAGCACTACGATCTTGAATGGATGAATTAGTTGAGTCCTGATAATCTGTAAGCTATATTCGCATATCCAAAAAGGGTGATTGAACACCAGTTAGAGGTTACTCTACTATAAAATGTGATATACCATTTGAGATTTCCCGAGCACGTGCACTCCTAGAAATCCAATCTCTTGTCAATCTAGAACTATGAATGAGGACGAGAGTTGTCAAATCACAAGTCTATGGACCACAATTCCACTTCTCATCTGATCTTCAATAGCCTATGAACATAATGTTACTGGTAATAGCAACGTATCAAGTCTGGATCTCTCTCTAAGCCTTCCACTTCCCCCCGCATTTTCATCTGAAAGTCCGGAGATTCTATCCCAATGTTAGGATTCCGTGTCATTTCTTTCAGGAGACTTTTCCAAATATCCTGAGAGTTCTTTCTGTTCGTGTTTCGAGAATCTGATAGATTTTGTATATATAATCTCACCTCACGGACAAGACCAGCACAATAGTCCAAAATGTCTCTGAAAAGCTGTCAACCTTATGCCACCACTAGCCGAGTATGCACACAATCACACATTGACCGATTCAATATGTTGATCCGACAACAAAATCAATGAACATCTTTCACATAATCTGATTTCACCATTTATTCCAGAATTCTGGGTAAAACTCTAGGCAAAACTCTGGGCAATATCCGTATGTAGATGATTCAAATGCGGGGTGGTGGGTGTTAACCGATATCCCTACTACATGCATGCCCCTACTATATACACGTTTTTTTCAATCAAAATAAAAATCAATTTAAAATTCAAAAATCATTAGAATAAAATAAAATTTAGTTCTAAAATTCAATGATATTATTCATTTTGATTTCTCAAAATTTCTAATTATTAAAACAAAAATCGATTGAATAATAAAAGAAAAGAAATATATGATTTTAATATATAATTTTTTAATAAAGAATATATTAAAGTCTATTTATAGAATTAAAAAATATTTAAATAGATTTTTTGATATTGATATTCCTATAAAGAAATCAAAAAAATTAAAAAAGTGATAAGAATTGATTTTAATATAGATTATTAGATTTTCTAATTATTTTATTATTTTAAAGAGATTAAAAAATAAGTTTTAAAACGAATTTAAATTTATATTGAATATTAAAGTTTTGAATATTATAATGTTTTTGAAATAAGTTATATTGAAAGTTAAAATATATAAATTTTAGTTTAATTGAAAGAAATTCTTTAAATAAATCTTTTATTTTTAAAATTCTATTTTTAAAATTATTTAAATCTTGATTTTATAATATATAATGAAATTCTAATTATCCAATTCTTATTATACTATGTGTTTTTTTAAGCAAAAAGGTTTGTAAATTCAAATATTATTAAATTTAATTTTTAAAAAAAAGAAAATCTAAACAAAAATCATTTAATATTAATAAATCCCGAAATTCAAATATTTAAAAAGTTTATTAAATCAAAAATCAATTGATATAACTTTTTTTTGATATTAAAATGGAATATATATAATTAAAAATTTAAAAATCAAATTTTCAATAATAATTAATAAAAGCTTATATTATAATTAATATTATATCAAATTAAATTCTTAATATTCATTTTTAAATCTTTAATTAAATAAAATATTAATAAATCATAAATTTTAATATAATTTCTCTATATTTTAAAGATTATTATTATTATATAATTCAAAAGTAAAATTAAATATTATAAATTCATTATTTTATTAATAATTAATTTTTATAATTTTCTTTTTAAAAACTATCAGATTTTAATATTAATATAATTTCAGAATTTTGAAAAAAAAGTTTAATTTTTTCAATTACTTTATATTATAATATAAAAGAATTTATAATTTCCTTAAATAAAACTTATATTTCCGATTCTATTATAAGATATATCAATAAGTAAATTGTTACAATCAATCCGTATAAGGATTAGCAAAGGCATATGAGTAGCCCCTGCAGGGCTACTTCAGATCAACGCTAATCTGTGTATAATTATAAATTATAGAATTTTTATAACTTAAAAGAATTAATAAAAAGTTTTATACTATTTTATATTTAATTAATTCATTATTATTATTTATTCTAATAATTCTTTTTATTTTATTATATAAAGTAATTTATCAACTATTTTTTAATCAAATAGATATTAGTATTATTATAATTTTAATAAAAAGAATATTTGTTTTTAGGGGAGAGTGGGATATTTATAATACAATTTAAAATTAATCTAATAAAATTATTGATTAACTTTTATAGAGTATTAATAATAATATTTATTTAGTTTAATTGTATTCTTTTAATAATAATAAAGATATATTATTGGATTAATAATTTCAAGAAATAAAAAAAAAATGATAGTTATAAGAAAAGCTTATAGAATGATTATAAACTGTATTTTATATATAATCATTCTGATTGAGTATAATTAATCTATAGCTGTATCGAATATAATCTATTAGAATGTTAATCTTGATTAAAGAAAATTATTGAAATTATAAAGATTAAAATAATATAAAGGAAAATCCATCAGGAAAGTTAAAAAAAATTCTTTTAAATAAAAATCATATTTTAAAATAATAATGGATATTATTTCCCTAATAATATAAAGAAAATAGAATACATTATTTAATATTTCAAAAGATAGTTTTTAGTAATTTAATGTTAATTTATAAGTGAGTTAAATTATAAAGAAATAAATTAAAAAAACTTTAAAAAATATATATATAATATTATTATAAATAAAGAAACTAGATAACAATAAGTAATCTAAAAGCTTATATACAAAATAAAGAGAAGGAGATATTATAAATATATTTATAATCTATTTAAAAGATTTTAAAAAGAATATTAAATAGAAAATAAAGAGTATTCAGATTAAGAGACTCTTAGTGGATTTATTATCTAATATAATTAAGAAAATATTAGAATCCTCATAATAATTTAAGTCATATAGTAAACTTATAAAACAGATTTGTAGATTAGAAAATATAAAGAAATTATTTTGAGAAAAAGGTATAGAGGATTTATATTAACCTTACAAATATTAATTATTATCTTTTTAATATTAAAATATCTCTAAACACCTTTATCTAAAAAACAACCTAATTCTAATTATTAAACCAAAGATTTAAGAATTTAATTAATCCTTTTAAAAGAATTCTTTAAGATATTAAGATATTCTATTAATATACTATATATAAATACTATTAGAATATTATATATTGTAAATATCAAAAAAAAAACACTTTATTATATATTATTGAAATATTATTATATACAGATATTATAAAAGAAAATATAAAGAATTTGAATATCAAAATAATCTATCTAAAACTATTTATATAAAAAACACTTTGATTTAACAATTATAATAAATATTTTATTGATACTAAGTTTATATAAAAAAGAATAAATAATCTTTATAGTTATAATAATCTTTAATAATAATAGCAAGCTAATAATATTTTAATATCTTATTAATTTGAAAATATAAACTAATATTATATAATAAAGTAAACATATTAAATGAAATTGAACTTTTATTAAGAAAAATATTCCTTTTATATTAATAAATAATATTATAATTATATTATATAAGGATTATAAATTCCTTATCAAAATAAAAAATGAAAAAATAGAAAAGAGAATTTATATTTATAATTTTATATTAATAATATTAAACCTATCATGGATAAATATTATTCTAGATTTTTTATAATTATAAATAATTAATTCTAATATCAACTAAAAATCGATATTACTTTAATATTACTCTATTCTAAATAATCTTGAGATTATTTCTACAAAGGAATTTTATTATAAAATAAAATAAAATAAATTGGTTTTTATAATCTTTTTGAATAAATTAATTTTGTAATTAAAAATAAAAAAGGATTATTTAATATTTATATTAATCTTATATAAAATATTAAAAGAATTTCAAGAATATAAAAAAGCTTTTTTTAAAAAAGAAAGTAGTCTTTTATTCGAATATTATTTAATAAAATATTATATTAATCTCGAATTCAATTTAATTTTTCCTTAAAATCTAATTTATTTTTTATTAAAAAAATTTTTAATAATATTATAAAAGCATTTAAATAAATATTAAAGAAAGGGTAAATAAAAAGATCTATTAATTTAATAAAATCTCTATTATATTTATTTTTTAAAAAAAAAGAAGGTTATTAATTATACATTAATTATTAAAAATTTAATCAGATTATAAAAAAAATTGAATTCCTTTATTATTTATTAATAAATCTTTAAACCAATTTTAATAAAATATTATATTTATTAAATTAAATCTTAAAAATATATATTATTATATTTATATAAAAACGGGTAATAAATAAAAAATGATATTTCGAATATAATATAGTTAATACAAGTATAAGGTAATATCTTTTAATCTTATTAATATCCCTATAATATTTTAGATATATATTAATTAAGTATTAATAGAACTAATAGATAATATATATATAATATATCTAGATAATATTTTAATCTATTTTAAAAATAAAGCTATATATATAACAAATATCTAATAAATATTTATATATTTTATTAAATATAAACTTTTTACAAAATTAAAAAAATTTATTTTTTATATTAAAAAAATCAAATTTCTAGAATTTATTATTTTAATAAAAGGGGTTATAATAAAATCTGGGTATATTTAAATTATTATAAAATAATTAATATTTAGTAATCTGAGAAATATACAAATATTCTTTAGCTTTACAAATTTTTATTAATAATTTATTAGAGTCTATTTAATAATAATTTATAATATAATTATATTAATAAAAGGAATATAAAAGAGAAAAATAATAATTAAATTTAAATAAATTGATAAAGTATAAAAAACATTTGAAATATTAAAGAAAGTCTTTATATCAATATCTATTTTTCAGTATTTCAATTTTTTATTTTATATAATAATCAAAATTAATATTTCAATCTTTATATTAAATTATATATTATTATAACTTTTTTCAAAAGGAATTAAGGATGTATTAATCTAATAATAATATCTTATTATATTCTATTCAAAAAAGTTAAATCTAGTAGAGTAATAATATTTTATTTATAACTAAGAATTATTAATAATATATATTATTTTTATATAATAATATTATTATATAATAAGGAGTTGATATATTATTATAATTAAATCAGATTATAATAATTTTTAATATTTTATAATAAAGAAAAACCTAAATAATTAATAAATAAGATAAATAAAGGTTTTGATTATATATAATTTCGAGATAGTATATAGAGTAGGGAAATTGAATTCTGTAGATAAGCTATTATATTATTTTGATTATATTATTGATATAAATAATATAAATAATATATTATTAATCCTTCAAAATAAATTAAAGAATAAATTAATAATTATAAATCTATTTTAAAGTTTTTTTATTAAAAAAATAGAGTTTTTATATAATATTATAGATTTTTTATAAAAAAAAGATATAATCTATTATTTTATAAATATTTAAATTTATTAGTTAAAACTAATTATAAATAGTTGATATTATATTGAATAGTTTGTTTATTAATAAAAAACAAAACAGTATTCGAATTAATATTAGAAATGATAAGAAATACTTTATTATGATTTTAAGTAGATAACAATTTTATAAAGAATAAAAAATATCTAAATCAAAAACTATATTTTACTAAAATTATCTTATTTTAATAAATAGATATTAATAGGTTTTTTAAATATAATAGGAATATTTATATATTACTAAATTTTGCTTTGAAAATGGAGATTTGGAAATTCATTATAATAACTTTATAAATAAATATTAAAGTACTTTTAAAACTCTAAAAATCTTAAAATCTAAATATTTTTGATTTTTAATAAAAAGAAATATGAAAATATATATTAAAATATATGTAATATATTAATAAATTATTATTAAAAGATATAAACCTTATAGCAAATTACAATTTCTTTTTATTCCCTATAAATCTTAAAAAGAAATAACTATGGATTTTATTATAAATCTATTTCTATCGAAATTAAATAAATATATATATAATATAGTTTTAATAATTATTAATAGATTTATAAAGCTTACTTGATATATATCCATTAATAAAACAATTATTTCATCAAAATTTACTTGAATATTAATATAAAATATATTTAAGAATTTTGAGATATTAAAAGATATTGTTTTAAATAGAGAATTATAGTTTATAAATAAATTCTAAAATAGCTTTTTTTTATTTATGAATATAATATAAGTTATTTATTATATTCTATTCTCAAATCAATAAGTAAACAGAGTAATAAAACCAAAATCTGATTTATTATATTAATTATTATTCTAATTACTAATAAAATAATTAATCTTCACTACTATTATTTACAAAATTTACTTATAATATTATATAGCATAGTACAATAAATATAAGTCTATTTTAAATAATGTATAGATTTTTATTAATATTTTATTATATTGATAAGAATATTAATATCATAGGGAGAGTACTAATAGTATATAAATAGATTGTTTTTCTTAATAAAGAAAGGGAAAAATTAAAAGAATTATAATAAATAACTATAAACCGAAAATCAAAGAATACAAAGGGTATAATATCTTAATAATATAATATTAAAGATAAAATAATATTAAACATTCGAAATATTAAGTAATTTCAATTCAAAAAAAAGTTTTTGAATAAATTTATAAGCTTTTTTTAAATAATAAATATAAAAATTAATAGTTAAGTATATAAATTTAAATTATTATTTATTTATAAAATTTATAATGTTTTTTATATTTTTTTATTAGAATTATAATATAAACGATAGGATACCACTAATCCACTACTACTAGAAGAGATAGATAATTATTTGAAATGTAAAATAAAGAAGATTATAGTATATAAAAAAAGAGATAAAAATATTTAATATCTAGTTTAATAAAAGAATTATTAATTAATGAAAGATATATAAAAAATCTTCTATAATCTTAATAATATAAAAAAATATTAAAAGAATATAATAAAAAAAAGAAATTATTAATATAAAATTTTAAAAAAAAGGAAAAAAGCTATAAAATGATAGAGTTTTACTATATACTTATAAGCGAATTATTGATAATATAAAATTATTTATAATATTCCTTTTTTTATTCCTTTTTATTCTAATAAAAATAAAAATATAATTCTTTATTAATTAATATATTATATATTATTGCTAAGTATATCAACTTATTCTAATATTTTTGAAATACTTTAGGCTTCAATTTATAAATATTAGAATTAATATTATCTAAATCTTTATTAGTATTTAGTTAATAAGATTATTACTATTCTTTTTATAAAATCTTATTTCTAATAAAAATATATTTTTAATTAATATAAAGATATTGTTATAAAGATATTATTATATTAATATATTAAAAAAAATTTATAATAAAAATTAATCCTTTTATTTTATGTATTAAGAAAATCTAATATAAAAAAAAGAATTCTAAAGATAGTATTATTTATATTATTATTACTTTATTTATTTTTGTTTGTTAAAGATATATTCATTTTATTCTTATTCCCATTTTCCTTTTTCTTTATTTTTATAAAAGTTTTGTTAACTATTCGAATCTTTATTAATTAATTATTGGAAATCTGTAAGCATTTATAGAATCAAATATTTTTAAAAGAATTTACAAGAATATCAGATTTTTTAATATAGATGGAATAATTTATATAAAGAACCTTAGCCTTTAGTAGAATACTAAAATCCTAATATTAAGAATTAGAAAAGGAACTAATAGTAATTAATACTATCTTTTATTTTAGAGCTATATAGAAAGTTTTATAAGAAAAAAGAATAACTTAAATAATTTTAGTTTTGGTAATAAATTAACAAATGAAAATTACCGAATTACTAAAAATATACTTTTTTATTTGAAAGGTAATAATATTAATATTACCTTTAGAAATATAGGGAATATTAAAATATTAAAGAATATTGATAATCTAATAAAGAAAAGAGTTATTCTTTTTATTATTATTAAAATCAAAAAGAAACTTATTAAAATATTTAAAATAATTCTTTTTGAATATAAAAAATAAATATAGGAATAAAGACAAAATAATAATTAGTTATTAATATAAGAAGGTCTGTAGTCTTCCAAATCAGCTAATATGTTTATAGCATCTAAAGTCTTATCTTCTAGGGAAATAGAAAACAGAATAGGAATATTAATAGTATAGAAATAAATAATTGAAATTATGAAATTATCTTTATTATCCAAATCTATTATAATTATTAGTTTTATAATAGAATTTGGAATAGTAATATTTAGTATAAATAAATTATTCTATAATTTAAGAAATCAGTTAATGTCACGGAATTCACTGTATAGTATAACCTTACAAGCACTAATCCCGATACTCTTTCGAAGTACTCACTTCTATAATTATTAACCTCATTTCACTTATTTTATTTGTATATTTTATATATCTAATTAGACAAATACCTCGCTCAATCAGAGTATATAAAGCAGATATAATCATTATGATTATACCTCAAATCAATCTAGTTTATTATTACTCTACATACCTATTCCCAGATTAAAGTAACCATTAGATATAGCTATTACCTCCGTGATAGTTAAGTATTATTATAAGGAGATGAAGAGTAATTAATAATAGCTTGATAAAAGTTTACAAAATACTTTATAAGATTATTTATTCAATTCAATTTTTTTATAATAAATAGAGATGATATTTTGAATAATTTTAGCTTTTTAATATTACTCTGTTTATTCTCCTTCTACAAAAAGGCCTTTATATTTTTAATATAATATTTATTTTAATATATTATTATAATCTCAGTATTTTTTTTCTTTTAATTATTAATAGAAATAGTTTATTAAAAAACTTAGGTTTGATATAGCAAATTAATATTGGGAATGTATTAAAAAGGCATTAGCTAATAAATCTTTTTTGGGGTACAATAGTAATTATATTTAGTATAAGAATTTTTGTTATAATAACAAAAATCTTTGAGGATAGAAAACATAATATATTTAGAATAATAAAGGTATATAGGGATAATCAACCCAATAGAATTTATTATAGATTAAATTATAATTACCTAAAGACTAATAGGTTAAAAAATAATTATAATAAAATAAGAATAAGTAAAAGAATAATAAAAAATAATTTATTAAAAAAAAAGAATTTGAAAAATTAAAAGGAATTTATGAAGTTTTTAGTAATTTATTAGTGAGAGTGGTGAATATATTGAAATATTATTTATTAATTATTTATAGCTTTATAGTATTTTTATTTCCTTTTGGTATATAATATAAATACAATTACTTGGTGCCTTATTCTTTTGTATTATATAAGTTGAATTTGAAAAATAAATATATGTATTTCGGGATGTGATATGTAATATAAGGGGTTCTATTATAATTAATTTGTATAAAGGCTGGTAAGGGTATATAAATAATCTCTATAGGGTTATTTCGGGCTAATGCTAACCCGCATATAATTATAAATTATGGAATTTTTATAGTTTAGAAGAATTAACAAAAAGTCTTATGCTACCTTACATCTAGTTGATTTATTGCTATTATCTACTCTAATATAAATAACTTCTTATATAAAAATTCAATATCTTATTTATTAATATTATTATTATAAATTTTCAGAATTTCAGATTTTTATTTTAAAATATTATACTAATTTAGTTAATTTATCTTTATTTTAAATTTCAAATGATTTCATTGCTTTTTTAATTTTTAATTCAATTTAATATGATATTTTATATAAATAATAAGAGCGTGTACATAGCAGGGCCGTGCACATAGTAGGGATATTGGTTATATGATGGTTTATGGTGTGGGTGTTAATAAATGTTGGATACTTATCTGAAAATATTAATCTCTCTACTGTCTCTCCCATTATACACATATAATTAGCCGGTCCATATGTAGAGCAACTCACGGTATGTCAAATTACATTATATCTTATCGTCATACCTACGATACATCCTACCTACCTACACACTTACATGCACGCATTTCGGATTTCATTCATGACTACCGTATCCTACCTTGATATTCCATCTGTATTGAACTATCTGGAGATTGTTGATAGTGAGGTTGTATTTCCATATGTCTTATACCTCATACCTCATATCCTGCACCCTGCTTGTCATTGCATATCCAACGTACTCAAAGCGGGGTTCTGATGTATCGTAGACCACAAGAATGAGGGGTGAATCGGGGTGATCAATACGTATTTCTCGCAATTACCATAGTTTAAAGACAAGCTAGACCGGCGATAGAACAAATTGAGAGCTGAAAATTCATTCCTCGGTCACAAATTAGATTCATGTGAAAGGCCGATGATTGAACTTTGATAAAGTTTAAGGATGGTAGGGATGAAGATTTGCTAAGGGTTTCCTTAGTGTGTATGGGAGGGAAGATCATTAATTTATGGATTCGGTAGATTTCCTTTAGTCTTTTCGGAATGTGAATTTGAACGGGATATTGATATCGATATATGCGTCAGGGAAAATTCTAGTTTTAGTTCTTGTTCTAGTTTCTATAAACTGCCGATGGAAAAGATAGATCACGATGAATACCGCATCTAAACCCACTCGTATACTCGTACATCGGAAGAATAATTCGCACGGAAGTCAGTGCTAATTTGTACTATACTACTACATATATCCACTACACTACACAAGATCAAGTTTCTTCTCGAGTCCGAACAACAGTAGAGACAACGGCGGCAGTTACATTAATGAGCTTTGATGCTGTTGTTGTTCAATACAAGATCAAGCTTCAGTGGTGGAGAAGCCGAGATACGGAGCATCGAGATACCCCAATGTGGCGGGGATTGTGGATTTATGGATTTATGGATACTTATCTAACGGGGGGAAGAAAATTGATATTCCTTGATATGTGATTAGTTGAAAGAGATTTAATTCAGCTTAATTATCATTTAGCTATATCCACAATTTAACAATCTAAGACCTTTATTCGACGCAGAAGAAAATCATATGGGGAAGAGGGGAAGGAACGGGAAGGGAAGGGAGGGGAGGGGAGGGGAGGGGACATTTTCTTCAACTAATTCATTCCAACCTCTTCAATCTCTTCAACTCTTCGATTCATGAACGACAACCATTCCCAACAAATCAATTGGTGACCCAAGCAAATTACTCAAATTTCAAAACCCAAGCCCCCTAGTAAAATGTTGGACTCTACGCGAGTATACAATATTCAAACCAACCAATACCAACCAATACCACCTCATCACACCAACTTCAGAAATCTTAACGAAAGTTGATCGCTGTAACGACCAGGATATATTCCGGGGTAACATACACATTTGCTCAACCCAACATGACGAGCTTTGCCTAATACAAGAACATCGCCGTTCCGTCTATGATCCACCGAGGCTCAATACTTCAATACACCGAAAGGAAATTTCATGGTGAGATCTGACATCTGATTGTAATGGATAGCACAAATGCATCGAGGCATCCTACTCTACGTGAATGGTAATGGAAGGCTGTGCATGGTTCCCATGTTACATGTGGTGCGTGTTAGTCTCTCGGTAGACGAGATGGAATGTTGTATGACAGTCACACAACTAACCATCAATGTCAAGGTGTGCCAATCTCCTTCTTAATTGGTATACCAGACCGTATCTTTAATTACGCCAAAAAGCTTGACAAAACTGTTCAGCTAAAGAAATGTGTAATTGATGTGGAATTATCGTGGTAACTACGAGATTTCGTGGTACTCTTCGGTCATTGCGAAACGATGAGACCTCAAATCAGCCACTTAGAAATCCCTTTTTGCCATTCATTTTTTGGTAATTGTGTAAAATGTGCTCACATGCTTTTTACACCTTTTCTTTCAAATCGGACATTATTCCCCATGGGGAATTCAAAAGTAGATCCAAGACTTTCACTCGTTACCCTTTCGATCATATCTTACTTGCCCCCCCTAGTCAAAAGACCCCTCTCTCTGTACATATCTACAATAACTCCACATTAGATTGATCCCCCTTCCTTTCTCCACTTTGGATTTTTTTTCAAGAGATATAGAAGTATTGAAAGTTCGCCATTTTTCTTTATTCAACTTGTTCTATTTTTTGATCATCGTCATCGATATAGGGGAAATATATTTCTTTGTTTAATGGTTGTGAGACGTCATCAGATGAGATTTATTGGATGAATATTCGACTATAAATTACCATTATCATCTCAAATTCCATATCCACCAACCAGCGGAAATAACTCCGAGTAATTGATCCTACGAGAAAATCGATATATTTGCGATCATTCCCCAAAACTCGTCGTTGAAAATCAAAATGGTCGGAGGATTAGATGATTCGGATCAAAAGGTGGAGAGAGCGGAGGTTGAACAATATGAGACAAATCCACCAGCAAAGAGATCATTTGGTGGAAAAGTAAAAAGACATTGTGCTCGATTTTGGTGGATTCATCTTATAATTTTCTGTATCTCATTTCTCATCATTGCATTATGTCTGTAAGTATTTCTCCAGATATCCGATATCTTGATACCCGTACTGACTTGAATAGTGTTTATGTCGCTATGCCTAAGATTGCTCAAGATGGCGTTAATGATTCTTCTCTCGAAATCACTCAACTCAAATTCACAGATCCAACGCCGGACACCATTGTTCTCAGTCAAGTCGGAATTCTTCACAGTCCTTCAATGTACACACCTACTCTTGACCCTTTCAACGCCTCCTCATACCTAGTCACCAATGGACAATATGCTTCATCCCCAATGGTCATCATTCCTCTCCCCAAAATCCACGCTCTCCATCCTAAATCCACCATCTCGGTCGAAAACCAAGAAGTATCAATCGTCAGCATCGACGCGCTCTCGGACTACACCACCGCCGTCCTCTCCAACGAATACGTCACCACCGCCCTCGTGGGAAAAACCAAACTCCACGAAGGCGCCCTCCCCGTCATCACCGTAAACTACAACCAAACATCCACATACAAAGGACTCAACGGACTCCAAGGATTCAACGTCACCAACGTCCGCGTCAACCTCACTGCGCTCTCCGGCCCCAATCTCTCCGGCTACGCATATATTCCCAACCCCTCCGACATGACTATCGTCATGGGCGACGTCACTTTAGAACTCTCCACCGCCACGGGCGTGGTCGGGAATTCCACCATCGCAAATATGACCCTCGTACCCGGAAACAACACCCTCCCGATGACGGGAACGATGGATCAAACAAAGGTACTCGCGAGCGCGGATCTGAAGACGGGAATCGTGCAGTTGGGGATTGTGGGTAAGAGTGCGATTTACAATGGGGAACATTTGGTGTATTATGAGAGGGCGCTTGCGAGTAATAAGTTGAGCTTGGCGTTGAATGTGGCGCAGGTGGTGAAGGATAGTGCTGGGGGTTTGATTTGAGAGTGGGGGATAGGAAGTGGCGGAGTGGAGTGGAGTAAAAGAGAATGAAAGGATTAGGATTACCTACCTACCTATGGAAATAATTAATTAATTTCTCACCTGGTGTGAAAGAATAGTCAGTCGTGTGTTTGTGTTTGTGTTTTGGGTGATGAGTTATGAGTTCAACCTACTCTTTTCCCTGTTGCGATACCGCGAGAGTGGAGGTGAAAGTGTATTCTTTAGGAGGTTGACTCATCGATTATTTGTAAGAGTTGAGGCCCCGGCTTATCGCACACTAGCCGAAAACATATCAAAATCCTTTATTTCTTCAACTTTTGAATTATATATTATTTTAATAAAGATAAAAATTAAATTACCGAAATTGATATGTTTTATAATTAATTATTAAAATTATTCAAAAAAATGAATGGATTATTTTTAGTATTTTTTTTTAATATAGTTGTAGGTTTTTAAAGTTAGAATTTTCAAGAAATTCAAAAAAAATCGATTTTTTTATATGAGAAAAATGTTATATATAATAAAATTTGAAAAATTTCAATTTTGAAATTCTATATACCCAATTTAATAACGTATTTCCAAAACCTTAAATTTCAGTACTTTATCAAAAACATCTGAATATTAGATTTTCTAATTTCAATCTATAATATCTTTATCAATTATAGTTCAATTTAATTGAAAATTTGATTAAATTATAAGGAATAATGAATTGTATTATTCATATAATTTTTAATTGTTTTAAATCGGTATTAATCGAATTAGAGATTTTGGGGCGAAAATTCAAAAACGATTGAAAATAGTTTGGAAATATATTGATTTTTAGTTTCAAAATCGAATTTTTGATCTATCTACTTTCAATTCAATAACTACCTTTTCAAATTAACTAAAAACTGATATGCTAATTATTCTAATTGAAATAATGATTATTCTGAAGAGTTTTTACAATTTGAAAATATATTGCTAAATCTAGAAGTAATTAAAATTGAATCTCATTTTGATAAAATTGATGAGGAATAAAATTTCGCTTCTCTTTTTTGGAAACGAGTTATTAAATCGGGTATATTTATATCAAAAAAATACTAAAAATAATTTATTCATTTTTTAAGATTTCAAATATAGTAATATCTTATATAAAAGATTTTCAAATCAATTTTTAAATTATTAAATAAATTATAAAAGAAATAAGTTTATATAAAAAAAATTTTTGTAGAGATTTTGTTATGAAAAAAAGTAGTATACGATAAGCTGGGGCCTCAACTCTTACCTCTTTCCCTGCGAATAATAAAGTAGGTCACTTTTCATAACTAATACTTTTATAAGCATCTACTATGATATTATAAAACCATTCGTGATCTACTACCTCCTTCGTCATTTGGTGATCTAGAAAGGTTAGAAGACAGTCTGTATTGATAGTACGATCTTTGAATAGCTTTAAAGCACTGCAAGCCTCTGTTTACAGTCCAATTCCGCTCCTTTCGAAAAGCCCGTGTTTACAATATGATTTTGCTCCTTCCTAGCGAAGGCGATTCTGATTCACGAGCACGTGAAGTCTAAAAGGGGAAGAGTGTCAGAACGTATATAACCAGAGGCTAAGGAGAAGGATATTATAAATACAGTTTCGCTTCGTAGCTTAGCTGTTCTCTCTTCGTACTTTACAACATCTATTGGAACCATTTGATCCCTATCAATTTCCAGCTTTACTTCGTGACATTGAATAGTTTCATCATGTATCTCAAACCGTCCTCTTGTGTTATTGATGGTTGAATAGTTTCCGTTTTTTTGACTTGGATTTATAGACTTTTCAACATAATCTATCATATACAATTTCAAAGTCATGAGTCTCTGGACCTTAACTTCACAAACTTCACAATTCAGTTTCTAAAAGTTGAAAACTTTTCCAATACATTGAGACAATAATACTATCTGCTTTATATGTATAGGATTCAATGTAATTGTATTAAAGACAATTGACTGTGAGAACAATATCAGCTTATTCGAATCAATCTGAGCTCTAGTTGATTCATAAATAATCGATATCGAAAGATCAGAAGTGTTTTGTACCTGGGTTGATAGTTTTCCAATTCTTATATAAAGGATATCTATTATAGTTCTGAAGTCATTCACAATCATTCATTGGGTTACTACAATTTACATCCCATTCATCTACTTGATGATTTCTCAAGCTTTTCTACTTATTCTATATGAGATATATATTTGTATTTGGGTATTTATACATCCAAACGGAGAAGATGAATCCATGGTATAATGAGATGAGTATGAGAGTGGAATTCGAGAAACTCGGTTAGTGAGTTAGTTAGTTACCTACCTAGGTAGTTGGCTTTGGGTAGTATATAAAACGGGATGAGATCGAATGAGATGATGAATAGAAATGAAACAATAGAATGAGATGAGATGATGGAAGGAGTAAAAGAATGAATAAGATAAATTTATAGAATAAGAAGGAATAAGATAATGAGATAATGAAATAAAATGAGAGAGAAATGAATTAATTTGCTTAATATTTTATAGAACGAAATTATAAGGTGAGAGAGATAATACTCTTTCTTTGTTTTGAATTCTAAAAAAAATAGCGTTTGATTACCTTATAGGGAATTAGGGTAATTTAGGTCGGTTCTATATCGGATATTCAACCGTATTGCAACTGGCGAATTCACTTTTTATGATTTTAATTTAGGCTGTAATTCTTCCGAAGAAATGTTTAAACCGAATATAAATTAGACAGTTGTAGAGCTCTTAACAATTGTAAAAGAGTTGTAGAATGGATATATTACTTAGTAATCTTGAAAGTTGGAATAAAAGCTATTCAGAATTCTAATACTAGAAATTCAATCAATTACATATATACTCTCTATCCTACTCCCCATATAGAACCATACTCAACACTACCAGACTAAACTTTAGCTAATTCGAATTATTCTGAATTCAGATTTTCAAAATGTGTTGAATTTGAAGTTCTACAGCAATAGCGAATTCTTTGTGCATAAATTTTATGCATTTACCGGGGTATTTGCTAGCGTATTCGTCAATATCAATTGAATTGACAGGGGAGGGAAGGATATGTCCAGATTTGAGCCTTAAATCTAAGGAACCTCGGATAATCCCTACATTCATCTTATATATTCAACTGTCTCTTATTTCCAACTATTTATTAGCCTTAACTATATTAATTCACTTCAGAATATTGAAAACTATAGTTTCTATTTAAATCTGATTAGAAACGGATTTAAAATTCTAAATGGATGTATAGCAGATGTACTAATTGAAGTGGTTATAGATCGGTCCTAAAAACCCCTCATTTCCTATACGGTACTCGCTCATTCGCTCGCTTGCTTATGACTGGAGAAATTTATAACTCCCGAGGTCATAAGAGGACTAAGGGGGGGGAATAATATCGGTATTGATATACGAGTAAACAGAATGAGTATGAGAGCGAATAAGCGATAAAAAACGTTTTTATCAGAGTAGAATCTAAATAAAAATGTGGAGAGTAATTCATCATGAGAAGGGCATGTAAATCATCGATTAAATAGATAAACGAATAGTTGAATAAAGAGAGGAAGTATATGTACCCCATGATATCCTGATTGTTTTTCGTTCTCTATTCGCTACTATTGGAAACTTGAAAATAGAAGGGTAAGGACAGGTGAGGAGTGTTGAGTTTCTGAATTCCTGTGTTTGTGGGGAGAATTTGTCGCTATTTAGTTGTTGCGGGTGTGTGAGATGAGATGACTTTGGATACCTACCTAGTTAGATAGGAGAAGCTATAGAAAATGATTATACACATTCGTGAAGTTGAAATGAAAGAAGTCTTTTCATTGTTACTGAGATAATCTCACTATTCTTCTCTCTTGTAGTTGAGACAAGAGATCTTTTTTTGTTGTTCATCTTTGGTGCCGTCAATCGGTGGGTTGTCTCATCATCATCTACGTACATCGGATGGAGTGCCTGATTCCTTGCGCTTGAGGGCGAGAAATTGCTCAGCAGGAAATTTCGAGGGAAACAGAGAGAATTGAATCATTTTCAATACTTTTCATCGGGGTAGCTTCCTTGTTTCCCTATTCTACAGTGAACGGCTGCGCTGTACATGAAGATTCAAAATGTTCGCGGATAAACAGTTTTATACTACTTCTCTAGTAAATGGTGGGAATGTGGAGACATTGCCAAAGAGAAATATGGGAGATTTTAGGCATTTAGAAAGGAGGGGGAAGTATAGAGATCTGCCTCATATTCAAAGATTTGACATAACTTGGATTATCACGATGTTTCAGTGAATAGTTTTCCAAGAAAAACATACGCATATCGGAATTAATACCCAGTTCCATCAAACTACTTCTCAAAAGCTACAGATCCTCACCAGTGGTTAATTACATCATTGGCGAAAGTATATAAATACTTCTCAATCATCTCCTTGTGTACTTGACCATCACGGAGTGTAGAGCAAGTAGATGGAGAACAAGGAATTGCTTAGCCTCTGCTTTTTCTCGATTTACAGAAGTTCTGATCTCCTGGTGTGATTCTGGACTCTGGAGTTGGCTACCGGATTGGATGGATATGCGTTTGTGTGGGTAAGAAAATGGCAATGGAGAAGGATTGACGTTTCTTTCACTGTTTTTGTTGTTGTCATTATTGTTGACTGATAGGATAAATTGACAGTGAAGAAACACGAAGTCGAGAGAAATCTGACTTTCAGATATTGAGAGCTAGAGATAGACTTTGAATTGATCAAACAATCTCATAATCTTTCAGTATCTTATCTGATGAGTATTCTTACGATTCGAAGATTCCATTGATTGTGTATGTTGCCCTTCAAAAAACTTTAGGTGGTGCAGAGCCGGATCGAAGTATTGGTTTTATATTAAAAGGTCAGTCCGGATACAATATATCGTCTCTTATTAAGAGCGAGATGGTTGTCCTAGCATTATTCCACTACTCGATTAAAAAAATTTGCTCCATCATGCGCGGTTAATTGCTATATATTCCACCCACTCTCCCTATTCCGAACAGCATTGTTCTGCATGATATATGACGAACAGGCATAGAATTTCCGAGCGCGTCCTCCAAAATCTAGATTGATCTTTTGTGAGAGGGGTTTTATGCAAATCTCCCGTTCTTGCTCATATCACCTTGAGAAACCTCTATTACTCATATTGACTACCATTAAAAAGATAATTCGTGGTAATCTTACATCAGAAATGACAACAAATATTTAGTGAAAACTCCAAATGACAATCGCAATCCATCTGTATGTCCAGAATACCCATATATGGCAATCTACTATTTCAGTCACTGGACTTCACATTCCCCAGTGTGTAAATCCGTAAACTGTGGTCTTGGTACATTTTCATTGTCTGGTTACAAGCAATTCTTTGACTGTAAGGTGAAAATAATCATATTTACAACCTATAACCTCCACAGAATTTAATTGGGAACACTGCTTCGGCTCCAGATGAACTCCAAGAGGGCTACAGAGAGTAGTCGCGGGGAGTTGAATAAGAATGTCTGCATTTGGTGAATTAAGCTTCTGACAGCAGATGCCGTGGTGGTTGATAAGCCACCGAGCGCAACGAGACACAGATGGTAAGAAATTACTGGCCCGGAATACTACTCCTTGAGGTACTCATAAGGGAAACTTTTAGCAATGGCTTACCTCCCACTGCAGAACAACTTGAATCAAATTGTCTACGTCAGGGGAAAAAATGAATTTCCATCATTTCAACTGCAGATACTAGCTCGGTCATTTGTCGTAGAATAGGCATGCCTTTCTTCCAAGGAGTCGAATTCTTAATCCGACCCGGTGGCTGAAAGGATTAATTCTTCTTCTTCACTGTCAATAATGTTGTCATTGCTTTGTCTGCCAATACTCTCATTGGTCTTCCAACAAATCTAGTCTTAAGGTTTAGTTCAACCCTCGTCTAGCATCTCATCCACTAAGCGGAAGTTCCATTAGTATGGGTCAGAATCAATTTGATATGCTTGCTTTCTTCACAATAATTCAATGTTTCTTTAAAGAAGGGCCCATTATCATTATCTTTGAACCGTTCATCCGAGAATCAGACCGCTTACAGTATTGTCGAGTTTCTTGCTCGCAACCAGTATTTGTCTTTCGATTTGCATCCAAGCTCCATCAAAGTCTGATGATAAAGAAGTCCAAGGATGCAAGTCTCCCATTCTGTATCTCTTCAATTCAACACCTTTGATTTCCTCCTCAGAAAGATCGAATTGTGATCCGAATCCCAAACGCTGGCGCCCTATCTCATTGATGACACCACAGAAATATCCTAACTTCAAACGATGATACCGAAGCGGCGTAAAAATATCGCCCACCTGTTTTCATCCCGAGTCGCCGTCTCACTCTGCTGGCTCGAAGATCTTTCTGGTTCCATCATCATTCTATGGCAATCTCTGATTTGCCGTAATTCATGTTTTGATTCTTCGAGCTGCCTCTTCCATTCTTGGAAGATTCTAAAATTTATTCGTTAGTCTGACTCTCATATATGTATAATTTCTAAGATCCATTCAAGAATTATACGCGGGATTGTGAAGCCATGCGAGATAGAGAAAAGAATTTTTCTGTGGAATGGAGAATGTGCATGAAGATAAACATACTGGAGTTCTGAACGCTCGGTAGGCCATCGGCGCTCACGCAGAATTTCAAGGTGGTAGCTGACTCGTTGAAGATTGGAGCGGTTGTCTGAGAGGCAGAGTTCAAGGATGAAGAGTCGTTCAGAATAGTTGAGGGGATTAAGGGTGTCGGCGAGACGGTATTTCTGGTGACTATCCATTTGGTTGTATTATGGAGAAGGGGTGATTATCAAAGTAGAAAGATTAATATGCTGTAAGAAATCTCGGTAAGGATAGAAGGACTGAGTAGCGAATGATTATCGAGAAATAGCTTATGGCAGTAGATTAAATGTTTTGTGTCAAGGCGTGATGAGAACTCTAGGTATTTGGGCGAGGAACAAGGTTAGAACTTTCAAAGTCTATTGCAATCGAAGCCGAAGTCGAGCATATATAGATAGGTATAGATAGGATCTTGATCTTGATAGAAGTGTTAATACAATACAGAGCCATACAATACAGATCCGTGGTAGTTGTGGTAGTAGTGGTATTCTTTAGTTCACTGTACGACTGAAAGAACCAATGATGATCAGATTAATGCTAGAAGTCGTTGAAACAAGAGGCAAGAGATAAAAGGCAACGAATCAATCAGTGGGTAAGTGAAATAAAGAAGAAGAAGGAGAAGAAATACAAGATCACAATCTGTCTTAACTCGCTATAATTGGCTTGACAATAATACTATCTAAAAACAAAAAAAGTAAATATTCAGGCCACTTTCCCAAATCCTTCACAAAGATACCGTAAAGCTGATATATTGGCTCACTGATATACTATAGAAACTAATCCATAAAATGAATTCAGTAACAACCATTCGCATCTATTTACTTCAAAGTAATATCACTATCCCTATATCTGTATTTATTTTCGATGAGCTCTCTTCTTTACACCTTTACAGTTTTCATACCTTTACCTTGTTCTACAAATTTAAATCAAATCAACAACTACCTACCAGAATAACAAACAACAAATATCATACCCAGTCTCTCACGAGATCCTACACCTCCTACAATGACCTCCCTTCAAGATCCACTATAGCAGTTTATAGTAATCTACAGCAATTTACAGCAAGCTACAGTAGTCTAAAGCAATCTATTTATCAAAATCTCTCCTCTTCTCTCTTCTCTAATATTATTTCCTCTCAGGATACAGATATACACCTACTTCGCAATATCTCAATAATACTTATCTATATATTATATACCCACCTAATAAATACGCATTTTTATTTATAGAATCTTTATGTTTGAAAGCTCTCTATTCTATAGATATTTAATTCGATATTGTAATTTCCGTAATAAATACTAAAATGTAGCTTGATGAGTATTATAAGTGAGTATCAAATTTCGCTTTTTCATTTCTTAGGACTATGACTCTTGGCTTGAATAATGAGGAGTATGAATTTAGTTACTAGTATAAATATAGATATAGATATAGATATAGATATAGATATAGATATAGATATAGATATAGATATAGATATAGATAATATTAATACTTCATTTATATACATATGTATATATTCTAGAGTATCTATAGTACGAATTGTATTCTAATAATTATGATTATCAAATATCTAAATCAATTAGAATATTTAGATTTTTGGGAATATTGAATTTGATTAATATATAGAAATCTTTCTAGATCTGTAAGTCTTTTTAGTAACTTAAATCCTTATATTATTAAACTATAGTCTAGATCATTGAATATTCTATCTAATAACTTGAAAGTTAACGAAGTAAGAGAAAGAATATATAAATATAAATGAAACAGGACTAAGATCCCTCTAGAAATAATTATGAGTATTTGTTTTTCGATATACTTTCATCTAGATACGAATTTTGAAATATACATAACAACGCTCGTATACTATATATTTTTATGAATTATAAAAATACAAGAATGAATATTTATCAAGCAGCGCTCTATCTAGACTTTTGAAAATCTATATCACTCTTAAAATTTATTGAGATCAATCTATTATCTTTAAAGAACCATAAGAGTTATAGATATAAATTCCCCATTAAAGGTTTAAACCTCAGGTATTAGTTCATAGTAGAAGACTATACTCGCAAATAAAGTAGATGCCTAATCCTACCTCTTCCCGCAAGATTTTTCTTCTTCTTTTCTTTTCATGTATATATGTTTCAGTGTCTAGCAGCCTAATTCGATAGTTCTTTCTTTTATATTGCTAGTGCGGAGTTATTCATAACGTATTAACCAATCGACTTTCCGGAATGGAGAATTACGCGCTGCTGTTCCAGGTCTGCCTGATTGGTTTCAGTAGCAAGTTGGATTTGGGAGATGGAATTCATCTAGGTATGTGTTTGATGTTAGATGAAAAGTATAGAGAACATCGGATCTTGAAGATCAATTGAGATCAAATATAGTTGTATGGGAACATTCGGGGTTTAGCTTAATGATCCTACGAACGGGAGTTTCTGTTATGATGATGTAATTGTACCCTTGTACTATTCCAAAAAAAATTGAGGGCTTGTAGTAAAGAGAGATATAATTAGAGAGAGAGCTAGTAAGACTCAAACTGAACTACCATTCTTGTTAGTTTACTTGTGTGTTTATCCAATCATTCTCTAGCAAAAAAAACTCATAGACTGAGCGCTGGATTTCGCACATTATTCTTCCCCCAAATAAGCAAATACTGACTATCTAGTCTTACTACATGTCTTAACTTCAGCCCATGTCAAATCATCTATGTAAAGATAATGGAGGTCATCTTTCACTTCAGTCAAATTCCTTCTCTAACTTGTCCTATATAGTTATAGTATCTTGGATACATCTTTATCCACAACCCGGACAGATCGCATATCCTCCCAACATCTCAGAACAAAAACTTTTCTCAATTCCTCTGTACCTTCTGGTTATTCGATTACTCTATCAAGTAGCTACCTCTCACTCCTCACACCCCAAATCTCAGGGGTTCTCCCACAATACCCGAGCCCACATGCTCCTCGCAGAGTGGGTCTCCCCCCTCAGACCCATATCCACTTTTGACTCATTCATAAATCTCCCCCACTCGTCCCCCTCTTTTCCACTCAAACTTTCCATATCTTCTCCAAAATCTGTTGGTTTTCCCCACTACTATTATCAATTTCAATATATACATAGATTGAGACTCCTCTCCCATCAAATAAGGATACAATAAAAAGGGCTTGTGGTTTAGTGGTATAATGTTCCCTTAGCATGGGAGAGGTCCGGCGTTCGATTCGCCGCTAGTCCATTGTATCAAGCTCGATTCGAGTATGTATTTTTTGTTTTTGGGGAAGACGAGGGAAAAGGGGGAATGAAGCGGGGAGGGGCCATTTTGGTTTGGGGAGAACAATTAATCCTTTTTCTGGTGGTGCATGTTTGATTATAGACATCTCAAGATAGAAAAGATACAGTGTCTGGAGATGAGTAGATGAATATATGTTTTGAAGTTTTGAATGTTGGTTGATGCTGATATCTATCTAGGTACCTAAACCTACATAACGGGTTTTCTCATTATTCAGCCCGCTTATCATTTTCCTTTACTTAACAAATAGGGTTGGGAGTGATGTTGTATTAAGTTTCTCAATGCGTAGAATATGCTTTACCTAATGTAGAATTGAATACTTTTAAATTGGGTTGAAGGGGGAGGGAAGGGTATCAGAAGACTAATCAGCGTATAACAAGTTTTCATGTCCTTTGTAAGCGAGGCAACTGAGATTTCCAGGGAAAGAAAAGTTAAAATGAAGAGTACTAGTTATGTCTGCTTCTGACCGTAAAGTTTCAGCCGCTAGAACTCTTCAGCTTGAAGGTTGGAACCTGCAGTCACGTGATATATTGCATTTTTGATTGGGGAAGAGTACGAAGCATTTCGAATGATCAAGCGGTGAAAGATATGAATGTAATACGTGTTTGTGAGAGTCAGCGAGATCTACAGCATCTAGGTTTGATATGTATCTTCCCGTCACCACACGTAGCGACAGCCACAACCCACCGGGAAGGGCGGGGTAGAAGTAGGTTTTATGCAGCTTGTGCTTTGTAAGTGGGATAAACTAACTATTCGTGTACGTGATTTTAGGGAGCGGCTTCATCAAGGTGCTTTAAGTTCTGAGATCATCATGTAGGCTGCAGTATATCAACTTCTTCGCTCGAGCACATTATGATCACGCGGGGAAGGTTTTTAATGTTATGATATTTGAATTTTTTCTATTTTGATTTATCCATCATAAGTGCATATAATTTCGATTCCCATAGGTCAAAAGAATAATGATACTCCTACGCTTCAAAGAAGACCGGCCCAGACCAAAACCCCAAGTAGCTAACAATCCAGCAACAAAAACTACCAAACCAATTTTCGCCAGTATCCCTGCTCCATTCTGTGATTTGAGAAGCAGCGATTTCCACCTCTATTGAATTCCAGTTCAACCACTAGTACAATGCCATCTCATCATCTCCAGATCCCATACTCCGCGACAAGCCCCAGATAATCTAGTTGTCTCTTGCTCTCAATAAGAACAATCTTTGTCTATCCTCTGCATTCTCTGTAGCTCTGAATTTTTGGTTGACAGTTGATGCACCACGGGTGACTGGAGCGAGCTGAAGGTAGGGGTTGAATGCATCGGTTGATTCGTTGGGGGTAGTGACTGTAGAGGAGCCATGGCCGTTGAGAATGAGCCATCCATCGTTGGAGTCGCTGGAGGAAGCGGATGAGGTAGAGTAGGCACGGTCTAGAGAGAATGTTAGTATATCATTGAATTATGTGAGATGTGAGATTAGAATGGGATAAGAAGCTTACCAAGACGTGGTTGTTGAGTTGTGGAAGAAGACATGGTGATTTTTGGTGGTGAGTTGTGATTGGTTGGGAAAATGTAAGATATGGTTGTGTTGTTGGAAGTAAGCCGGGTGTAGATTGCTTGATTTTGGATTGGTTGTTTGGTATTTGATTGTATGATTGAGTTGAATGATGAGGAGGAAATGAGGAGGGAAACATCGATGAATATATACACTTTCATCAACATACCTTCCCTCCCCCCTCCGTGCCTCATTCTTACCTCAATCCATTATTCTCAATACAGACCCTCAAATTCTTGGAAAGTCACCTATCTGTGTCAGACAAATTCTGGGCATGACCGAGCGCCATTTGCGGATTCACGACCTCCACATCAGTAAGCCAAGATGGCACTGAACGCAATGGAACGGTACATACATGAAAATATAGTTTGCCAAGAGATATACTGTTTCCCCCCAGCTGGTCTCCTACGCTTGCTCCGCTTGGAGTCAATGGGGAATACGCCAGGAATACCGCTACGCATAAATTTCTTGGCGATGAATATTATCCAAAGAATCTTCCACGCAGAACCTCAACGGGAACTCCGGGAGCCAATCCGGAGTCGTAATAAGGAAGCATGGGCGGACTCAATGGACTGCTGAATGTTACGCCAGAATTTATCCTTATCGAGATTTCCGCCATCGCAATAAACGAATTTTAATATAATTAAAAATGTCTGTATTGATGTATTGTACCTGCCAAGGTCATTTCAGGCATTCCTTGGCAACCCCCCTTGGAGTTATTCTCTATGGTATATACAAAATTCTGACATACGTATGTATTGAAACATCGAATACGTTGTGAAAAGAAAAAGAACCTCGCCACATTCCTTTTCCAAGGATGAAGGGGTAATCTTCGCTTCGCAATGTTTTGGGGGAGGAAGTACGTACCCGCGACTCCTCTCCTCCAGTATACTCTTTGAAGACCAAATTGTTACAAGCGGTGTTCCGGCCAAGCTACGCACAGAGTCCTACAAACGATCCGATCCGCCTGAAAGTTAACCATATTGGAAACTTATTAAACTATTTAAAGGGAAATGATGGTCTTGGCATCTACGATAAGAGTTTGGTAGATCTTGGTGTTGTGCTGGGCAAACAATTATTGTTCTTCATTGATGATCTACCAAGCAATTTTAAGATGATAAACATCGATCATTACTTTATGTACCGACGGGAAACGGTAGTTATTAGTTTGACTGTCAACTTGGCGTAAGGCTTTTGTTTCCAAGTTAGTCCTCTTTAGTCTGTTGAATAGGGATGGAAGATTCTTGGTTGTTTGAGTGGTGGTGAAGATTTGCAAATTTAGATCTTCTGAAACATGTCAAGTGACCTATTCTTTCCATACTTTGTATGATTTACAATTTACATGTTTGATGATGAACGATGGTGTATTGGCAGTGTAGGATTTCGAATGGAACATCATTTCATGATCCTGTAACACCAAGAATTCCCAAGTATCTTGGCTATGTACATCAACACTGCCTCACTTTTTTTTGCGAGCAACGAGTTCATCCACCAACCACCTTTACATTTCGAATATGCCCAGAACAATACATGTGTGGATATATTGCACAATTATTGCCATGAAATCTTAGGATTATTGAAAAAGATATGAAATGGATACAAGAGTATGCACGGTATCATCAGCCAAGTTGAGCCGAGTATTATTCTGTTCCACATTTGATACTCAAGAACTTCAACAATCAGTCTCACTGCATACCTTGTGCTGCGAACCCTCTCGGAAAGTGGCAATTAGTAGCGATCATTATGACCTTGTCGGTCTTCGAAATCTAATCTCCAATATCACTGCAGCAGTGCAGCTAGACAAATTTTCCCTTGGTGCATCCTTCACCTTATTCCCCCCACGGAATTTTTTTCATTGGCAATCTGTACGATGAGATGTCAACCATGGACAGCGAGACGGACGTACGGAGTGAGAAGCACACGACAATCTCATCAACAAGCTGCAAGCTGAGTGATAAGCTGCAACCGCACTTTACCGATGACCCTAGTTCTTGAGGTGACGGACGTACGGAGGAGAAATGTACGACACTTTCATCAGCAATATCGCAATAGATGCACCGGTACTACTACATTCCTTCCGCCGAGCTCCACATTCGATTTCTTCAAGAGATCATAGATCATCTAATATTTCGAGTTTTCGGCGGCCAAGGCTGATAATAAGGTAGGATCTTATCAAGAGATCCATCGTGGCGCCTATACGAGACTTTTTTCTCAACACCAAGGGTTGAAGAATCCACATTCGTGGTAACATCACTATCAGATATCACATCTTCGATTTGAGGGAGCACGAAATAGAGAATGGAACATTGTACAAAGGGAATATCTCCGAGGCTCAAGATCATTTGCCTCTCTCATTCGAGTGAAGGATTGTGACCTTGGTCATGGTATCTGTGACTCTCAAGGTTGTAGTACTGGCGATGCTACCTTTGCGGGGAACTGGTGCTGCACCTAATCGTTCTTCCCGAAAGTTTGTGATATTAAATCTTCATGGAGCTTCGGAGGTGATGAAAATGATAGGTTATACTGGGAGACTGGCCTTGAATCTCGAACCGATTTTGTCTCCACTGCTCATAATCTGGCCCGAGAATATGCCTTATATTGCCCGAAAGTGCGATGATTGCTGAAATCAGTGGGTCAGCATGAAACTTCTCTTAGAGTTTCCTTACTCGCATAAGCACTATAGGTATTCATTGTTCAAGCATATGATTCTGAGTTCTAGAGCGAGATTCCATGATATTCTGTAACACCAGGTTACAACTGACAAATTTCAGTAAGATTCTTAACCGGACCATCAGACACAATATGGCTCATCCCGGAGATAAAAGAGCAAAGCCAAGAGTTCTTGGCCAACACACTCGCAAAGTCAACGACTTTCATGCCTCTTGGTTATCATGGGGGCAAGCCCCCAATCCCCCATAGCTCGCTGCGCTCGAAGACATTTCGCACAATGTTCGTTGTTTACTATCTTTATAGTCTATGTCTATGGGAGGGGTTGAGCTTCTCATCCTCGTTGCTCGTTGTGCGTGCTAGGCGACTGTCTAAACAACTCTCATGGTAGTGGTTTATGGGGCCAGCAGCGAGCCGTCCGTTAGTGTGTGTTGGATATCTATTCAATGATCATCTCGGAACCATACTATCTGTCAAGAGTTCAGATTCTACGCTGAGTAACTAATTAATATCACTTCAATACACTAATCCCGCAGCTCTTCTTTGTCATTACGATCGCATAAGTCTGTCCTCCCAAAAAGATAAAGGGAGTCAGCACTTCAGTCATTTTGTCTCGGGTCCAGTCATCACCAAGCAGGAAAATCCACCAGGGAAGATACAATCCCTCAATTACTATGGAGATATCCATGACATATAGCAGGAACAAACACACTCTTACCTATCAGAGACCGTCATAGATCCAATCGCTCTTCATGGAAGAATCGAATAACAAGGTTATCACATTGCCAAGCATTCATATCTAATCTTCTGGCCAAATAGAACACAATATTATTCTTTACATCGCACCTCATATTCTGTGGATTCTTTACGTGATTTCGAATCTCTTCATCCTCTCCTTCATCCCTCGACATCCATATATTCCAACAAGCTCTCGCCTCCTCTTCCCAAACAACCAACGACAGAAGAAAAACAATCCAATAACCATCCCCAACAAACAACCCCAATTTATTTCCCCTTTTCTTCCATCCTTTTCCAACCCCATTACAAATTCCACGAATACCTCATCCGAAGCCGCAGTCCATATTCCAAAGCCCAGAACCTAGAACCCAGAATCCAAGATCCAAACCCAAACTCCCTCCAATACACAAATTCTCCGTCAGCAAAAACCTCATGACCTCGCTAAACAATTTACCCATTTATCCTTTCCCACACACCATGATTCCGATCACCCATTTTCGGCAAGCTCTTCCGTAAATCCCTGTTTACCCCGGATTTCGGAATTGTGGGAATTTGGCCGGGATAATCTGTGTGGTGAAGGACAGTGTGGTGATGAGGAAAAGGGTGAATTGGCGAGAGATATGTTGGGTGAAGCGGATGAATGCGATGATACGGATGTGCTTGAGGATTTAAAGGGATAGTTCCCGTCTTGTTAATTCTTGGAAATTTGGTTTGTTCTGGTGATTTTTCTGTAATGTGGATGTTATAGTGATGATCTAAAGATTATATTTTCCATTGCTGTTGAGATTTTGAATTCGCCATCGCGAGTGGCCATTATCTATCTACACCCACGCGAAACCCACACGCGCCATTTACGAAGAATCTCCTTGCTCAAGAACAACACGCAAGCAAAAACAATGCATTATCAAAATTCCCCATGTCTTCACCTCGTCCTCTTCAATTTCATCCTCCACACATCCGCATCTCCTCTCTACTACTCCCCATCCTCAAGAGATGATAACCAAATCCGATCTACACTTACTACAACATGCTTGAATGAGTATTTTGGAGGTTGTTGCGCTGTTGATGAATTTGGCGGTTATGGTTCTTGTATGTAATCCAAAGCTCTTCTATTCCAACTCTCACCCTCGACCTCCCTCATCCCTCCGCTTCTCATTCTCCGCACTATCTTCTCAGTGCCTCGCCACCTCCACAAACGCAACCTAACCAGAAACCCAGGCACAAACGCAACCTTACTCGTATCCAACGTGTCATGGACCGGTATGCCAACCACCCAAACCGCAAATGAATGGGGATGTACAGATCCAGTCAATGGAACTCTGATCGGTGCGGGGTGTTGTTCATGGAGCTCGACTTATGTTTGTCTTCCATTTTTCATTCCTCTAAAAAGGGATGTTCCATCTCCCTCTCATCTCATGTAACAAAAGTCTCAACTAACCACCTCCCAAAAAAGATCGACACAACCTATCCCAACGGAGTGGTTCTTCCTACGCTTCAAAAATCAATGGCATGTACAGCGAGTAACGCAGGACTCTCAAAATTAAAATCCAAGAGAATGGAAGACAGGGGCGGGGTAATGAAGCAAGGTTGGGGTGATGTGTGGTCATTTTGGTGAATGTAAATGGCGAGCTCGTGATAAATTCGGATCGTATGGGCTGCGATAGTCACTGTAGTGTTAGATAGCATGGGACGAGATATGATGATGATAGAAAGAGGCCTAGATTTGGGAAGAGAATGTTTGTTGCGTGGATGTGAACATTGGATGTGAGGATAAATCCGAATGTAAACAATTCAGAAATTATGGAGGTATACACAAAGAAACCAGGGTCATATAGGATATCATGAATGATGAATCGAGATGAGCGGGTATATGACTTGGGCTCGAGTAAACTAGTTGGTTGCCTCTATAGTAACTTCTGCAATAAGTAGTCTGCCTTCTCAGAGACGTCATGTCGCAGGACAAACTTTTCACCGGATGACTGGCAACTAGACGACAATTCATTGGGCTTATGCCAAAGTTCCCACCCATTGCATGCATTTTTGAAGATTTTCAGCAAGAGATCTGACACTTCAGATACTTCTAGCGTAAATTGATATCACGCGAATACACATCATTTTAGAAAGAGATTTCACTTGATGCAAAAGTGTAATGACTTCCTCAATATTAGAATTCCATCATGGATTGGTTTCCAATTCCCTTTGGACCTCGATTGGAATATATCTATCATACATACATTCTCTCCTCCCCTTCTCCCCTTTTCATGAAAGCTCCATCTAATCCCAATACCTAATCGCGCCATCCAACCCCGCCGTAGCGACCTTCGAGCTCTCTTGAGGACTCCACTCCACACAAGTAACAGCCTCTTTACTCGCCTGGAACTTGTGATACATCTTACACTGTTTCCAATCCCAGAAACAAACATATCCACCGCTATCTCCTGACGCAAGGAATTGTCCATCAGGACTACAGGCCACATCAATAGCATAACCCGCATTATTGTGTCCCTTGAAGACCTTCTTTCGATTTTGACGGAACTTGTCTGTAGCTCCATATACGAAGATATTATTATCAGACGATTGATATGCTACCCATTTTTTAGACGGATGTAGGGAAGCACGTGTCATGGAGTACATGTGTGGCTCGGCAATAAATTTAATAGGGACTGGAATGTTGTAATCCCAAGCGCGTAATGATTTATCATCAGATGTAGTGATGAAGCGTCGGTTTTCGTCCACGAATGTAATAGTATTGACAGCTGCAAGATGGTGATCATATTCTTGTACGAGTTCGCGAGTACGGGTATCGAATTGTACAATCTTCTTGTCTGCCATACCGGCAAGGAATTCATTGCAGTGTTCGGGATCGGGGTTGAAGCGAATGACGTGAGGAGTTTTGCCAGTTGTGAACCGATTTATACATTGACCTGTTTCCGTGTCCCATAATTTCATCATGCGGTCGTAGGAGCCAGAGATAAATTGTGTACCGGTTGCATTGAACGCAACATCTGTTAAAGCTTTCGTGTGACCTGAATATGTTCGTAATAGCTCTCTTGAATGATGAGCATCCCAAATTTTGACCGTCGTATCGGCACTCCCTGAGAGAAGCAAATGTCCAGATTCGGGGAAGAATCGTATTCCAACAACAGGTTTTGTATGTCCTTTCCAAGTGTGTATCATCTTCTTCGGTACATAGTTCTTGAAACTTCCAGCCTCCTTCTTCAGATCTACATCCAGATCCAGCGGAACATGCATGTATGTTCGTCCCTGATAGTCATACTGTTCACTTCCTTCGAATGTCGTTGTCTCCTCACCCAATTCTTCAACCTCTTGTCGTCTCGCTAAAGCTTGCGGCGGTGCAGCAATTACAGTTCCACTCTCTATTACATCCTCCTCCTCTTCAATTTCCTCATATTCTTCATCGCTTCGTAATGGTTCATCTTCATTGACTTCCTCATATTCTTCCCTTTTATATTTCGCCCAAGGTCCAACATACGCGTTATCACCTTCCGCTATACTTGAATCTCCCTTCTTCTGTCTTTTACTTCGTATCCTAGCTGCTTCTTCCTTGGCTTCGGCACCTGAAAGATGATTCCCTCTTCGTTCCACCGCTCGATATTGATCTCGAAACGTATGTTCACTAATATAGGTCTCCTCTGCATGTCCAGTAAGTACATTTTTGCGCTTAAGTGAATTTTTCTCGTCTTTGAAAGGATTCGCAGGACCCTGTGTTGCGCGGGCCAAATTATCAGCGCTGTATTGAACCACGGCATGTTCTGGGCCTTCTGCATTTCGAGCTATGAGGGCATTTTGAGGTGCCATATTGGGCGGGTATGCGCCAAAGTCCGCCATTTTGAAAGCTTCGATTTGGATTGATGGGAGAAACAGAATCGAGAGCGAATATTTGTAGATAATTATTGTCGTCTTTCTCGTCTCACAAAGTTAAACTTGGGTACAAGGCGCGAGACTATTTTCGCGATTGAACGGCGAGGCTGAAAACACAAGCACGTGATCATGCAGGCGATACAAGGCGCAAGCTTTGCTCTATCGATTGGAAGAGAAATCAATCATTGGCTGAAATTTATCGCTTCTATGGCACTGAATAGTTTTCAAAAATGCTAATGAAAGCAAGATCTTTGATATTTGATATTTGATAATTGCAAAATAACAAGATTCATTCATATCAAAAAAAGCATGCCGTTTTTAGCATGTTAGGTATCTATCCACATGAAACTTCTGTACGAAGTCCTCTCATTATAGAATTCTCCCCATTTTCCTGCCAGGCTCGAAACCAATGGAAAGAGCACTACCATTACACCTAAACTACCACCATTCATCCATTCATTCAGCCATACCATTCGTAGTTAACATATCGTAGAGATCATGGCACATATAAAACCTGCCACCCATTTCTCGTAGTCTTCTAGTTCCGTCTCGTCGAGCAAGCTCTGCCCTTGACCATAGAACCTATAGCTGTACCTATGCCTCCACTTTATACCGGTCGCCGATATTGTTCTTAAGTCAATGCGACTCGTCCCGGATCAAGGCAACGATCATAGAGTAGAGGTAGAAGAAGAACATGACAAGATGGAAACCGAGCTTGATGAAGGATTCCTATTGAGGGATGGATGTTAGTGAGAACTTAAAAATATGACGAGACATGGAACCAAGTATCAACTTACTTTCTTGTGGACATTGAGCTTTCTGAAAATTTCAGTAGCATCGAGAAGATGTGCGTTATCGAGAATCCTATTCATCTGTTAGCGAATGTCCCAAATCTTTATATTCTAACACTGCAGCGGGAACCTACTTCTTGACATTGAATGCCACAAGTGGCAGATTGAGAACGAGCGCAACCCAGTACCCGTTGATAAGGAACAAGAAGGTCAAGAACCCATGAACCGCTGCTTCAGGAATAATGTACGTGTTCAAACGGTTGCAAAGATCGATAGGGTTGATGTAGTCACTGTGCCATTCGATGTTAGCATGATTTCGTAGTATGATGAAGCTTGAGCTGTTCCCTCCCAGTAGCAAAGAATCGATATACATGCTTATCGCATGTGGTAGAGGCCAAGTCTCTATTACTCTGTCCACCTTTCCGAACCGTCCGCAACCCTGGATTGAAGAGGCAACAAAGTGAAATCAAACTTACCACTCGAGATCACTGTACATAATAGTGAAGAATACTTGTAGGAACAGATTGACGGCATTGATAAGCACCGCCAATAGGTACAACCATGCCTCTCCTGACATCATCTTGGGCAACCTGTGTGAATCGCGTCGAATACGCGATTAAAAAGCCTTTGGTGTAGTTTCTCAAGTTGCAATATCTGCGATGACGGTCTCCGAATATATATTCGAGGCAAGATGTTGCTTCTAGGAGCTCGGATGGTTGCGTGCGTGTTGTTCGTTGTCTGTTCTCTGAAGGGATTTTTTTGAGTATGGGTAGTTCAAGTTTAAGCTCTAAAGGTGGGGAAATGCTCCAAAATCGGCACCGTGTTGATTGCACCTTGGTGAGAGAAGAATCTAGATGATGTTGGCAGAATTATTTTTTATGCAGTACCACACTCGACAATGGTTTGCTTTTCCTGGAAGTTTATGGTAAGTGGGAAAGATTCGGATGATGATCTACAAGCGGCGAATGACGAAGCTTTTGGAGACTTGGAAAGTTTGTTAGTATTGTGTTGATAGATCAATATCAAGGATTTGTTTCCTTCTGATAGGATAATAGGTGATATTTCATTCGCTTATGTATGTATAAATTGTGCATATTTGTCAGGGGCATGAACGATCGGTAGGGACCTAGGTAGGTAGGTAAAGGTGATATAGATACCTATCTACACTCGAGTAAAACTTAAGAGCCGTACTGTGAAGGCTTTGATTTAAATATTGTGTTGGAAAAGTTATATTCATATTTACTTCTAAATCACCTCCTTACTTATTAGTCTTTAGAGGCCATCATATTTTGGGGGTGATTTGTGGTTCGAGCCTGGAAATGCCATTTCCTATTCACATGGGATTCATGGGGTCACACAATTTACCCCCCTCCCCTCATTGCCCTCGATATGGCCCTGGTGGCTATTAGCTTAGCTATAATCTATCTATGCTAATTATTTCTCAAGCTGCCACTTCCTTCGTCTCCCCATTAGTCTCCTCGGCAACGACTGGCATTGGTATGGGTCCACCAGGAGAGTCTGGTAGTCTTCCTGTCAATATTTCACAACCATCATCTGTGATCAAAAGAGTATGCTCTGTTGGATGTCAGTAAATGATCACAGTCAATGAAGTCCAAAATTACATACCAAATTGGGCAGTTTTCTTTCCATCTTGAGTGACACTGGTCCAGTTATCTGGCCAAGTCTTATCCTTGTGTGTTCCTAATGCAATCATGGGCTCGATTGTGAAGCACATTCCAGGTTTTGCTGCACCCACAGCCTTATTCTTCGCATAATGAGGAATATTTGGTGCGCAATGAAACAAGCTGTTGATTCCATGACCACAATATGCCTTGATGACGCTACAATTCGACTCCTTGGCGCGCTTTTCTATAACATTTCCAAAATCTCTGAATAGTACTCCAGGCTTAACGATTTTGATGGCTAGATCCAAACATTCTCGTGCAGCTTCCACCACTCGCACTGTGTCAGGGTCCGCCTTTGCTTTATCACCAATATAATATGTTTCGTTGAGATCGCCGTGGAAGCCTCCGTGGTAGAGTGTAACGTCGATATTCAGAATATCACCATCTTTCAAAACCCGCCTATCTGGAATACCATGGCAAATGACTTCGTTGACGGATGTGCAGACGGACTTTGGGAAATCGCAGTAGTTGAGAGGAGAAGGATACGACTAGGCTGATCAGTAAATTCAATTTCCCTCGCGACAAGGTACTCACGTTTCTCTCCAAGCAAGCTTTGTGTACGATCTCGTCGATGTAGTCGGTAGTAACTCCAGGTTTAGCGGCTGCGGCTGCGATATCCAAAACTTCTCTACCCAATCGACAAACCTTTCTCATGCCTTCCTGCTGTTCCTTGTTCAAAATCTCAATCTTGTTTCTTTGACTGGTTCTTTCGCTGCGTGGAACGCCATCTCTCCAGTAATCGGGGTGCTGAATAGTTTTTGGTACTTCTCGATGGTCGGATAATGGGTAAACAGGTCGTAACGATCCGGTAAATGGAAAGGTGGGAAATGGATTGAATAGTCCGGTAGCTGGATCGGGTTTAGAAACAACTTTTGGGGTAAAGATATTACTGAGGAAATTACTCTGTGACTTGTGGACTTTCTTGTGTTCACTCTGTGATCGTTGTTAGCATTGCGCCGGATTGAACAATTGACCCCTCCAAAACTTCCTCAGAGGGGCAGTCAAAGTGGACGACACCTGATGCTCTGCCGATTTCCTGAGAGGTTCGAAATGCTTTGGATGATGGATTAGATATAGATAGGATTGAAGTGTACATACCCAACTCTTCTTAAAACAATCTTGCGAACAGAAAAAGCTATCTTTCGTGCCAAGCTTTAAACATGTTGGACATTGTAATGAGCCAGCTTCATTCTCGCAATCAACGCCTATGCATTTTCTGGGCGATGCCGAGTCTTCTGATGCCATGGTGAAGGAGATCTGCAACAAATTTATAATATGGGAATATACAAACTTTCCGAGAGACCTTGATGGTTAAACAGCTTTGTTATAACCTAGTGCGTTGTACGAGAAGGACAAGGCGAAATCTCTGGTAAATTTCTGTCAGCCGTGTTCCCAAAAAGTGTTCTAGAAAGGGCGTTCAAGACAAGTAGCCAATCAAATAGACAATTTGTGCCAAGGCGGTGTCTTGTTTCAGTTTAGTGTTCACAACTCTTCATAAAATCATACGATCACGTGATATGAGGGGTGAATTTAGTGAAATGATTTATAAAATTTATAAAGTCATACCAGATAGACCCTTCACTAATGATAAAATCACCGGACCGGAGTACTATATATTTTCAAGATGTCATAAATAGACTTCTCGAAAATTTGCCTCAATCGTTTTGAGTCGACAATTTAATCGAAGATGTCTGGACAGAAGACTGTTATTATTGGAGCTGGTCCAGTCGGAGCTTTAGCAGCTCTATATGCAGCTCAACGAGGGGATGATGTAGAGATATATGAACTCCGAAGTGGTACGTTTTGATTCTATCATTTTTTTGCCTGAATAGTTTGCAATACACAGGAACTACCCAAGAAAAGTCAGGGACAGAGTCTGTATATGATATACAACACACCCAGTGAAAGTTCACTCTCGATCCGCCACAGAGACTTTTCATTTTGGAATTCTTTTTCCTTCATGTAGATGAGTCATGTGAGGGTATCGCCACAAATATTCCAGGGAGAAACTTTCATGTTGTGGCATTGCGGAAGGCTAGATCAAGTTCAATTCGGCACATTTTATCCCTCTCCAGTTCTCTCTAGATGTATGCATCACAGGAGAACAGAATCCTTTCATCATTGCTACATTGGCTTGTGAATTTATGAGTCAATCCCATGATCTCCCCCATTAACAAAGTCCTAGATCTTCGGGATCCTTCCACAACACCTCTCAATTTCACAAAATCTATCAATCTCGCTTTATCAGAGCGGGGAATTAATGCCATAAGACAATCTGGGCGTACAGCACTTCTTGATAGTATCATGAAAGAGGCGATACCCATGGGAGGTAGGATGATTCACGGCGAAACGGCTAACAAGGAGCTCTACGAACAGTCACAAGACTATGATATCCATGGAAGAGTATGAATATCTATGACTACAGTAGTAACCTCATTACTAATACGATTCCTAGTCAATATATGCCGTGGACAGAGGAGATCTCAACAAAAGATTACTCGATGAGCTGGAGTCTCTTCCTAATGTCAAGTTCAAGTTCAATCACAAACTAACCGGAGCTGATTTCAAAAACAAAAAAGCATGGTTTGAAGTCCATGGTGGAAAATCACTTCAGTGGTCCGTCGAAATTAGAGACCAGGAAGTGGAAGTAGATTTTGATTTCCTCATTGGAGCTGACGGGGCTCATTCGGCTACACGCTATCACTTAATGAAATATCTCCGAATGGACTATCAGCAAGAGTATATCGACACTTTGTGGTGTGAATTCACAATAGATGCTCAAAAGCAGATTGGGGAGGATCCAGCATCTCGTTTTAAGATATCTCCACATCACTTACATATCTGGCCCGGTAAAGATTTTATGTTCATCGCAATCCCTAGCACGGTATGTAGGCCCCGTCCTGCTCTTTTCTCTCGATTATATTCTTACGTAAATTAGGATGGCTCATTTACTTGCACTCTCTTCATGCCGTCGAAACCGTTCAATGAGCTCGAAACCGACCCTAAAGATGTCCCGGCTTTCTTCGACGAGCATTTTCCAGGTGTCACAAAACTAATCGACCATGCTTCTCTGATATCATCATTCAAAAATAACCCACATCTTCCACTCATAAGCATAAAATGCAAACCCTACCATTTCCAAGATTCAGTAGTCATCCTCGGTGATGCCGCTCACGCCATGGTTCCATTCTACGGACAAGGAATGAACGCGGGTCTGGAAGATGTCCGTGTTCTTTATTCTGTTCTCGATGATGAGAGGCGCAATTTCCCCCTTCTTAGCACCGAAGCCTGTCGTTCTGTTGCTTTGAGCGTTTACTCCGAAATCCGAAAAGCCGATGCACACGCTATCAACGATCTAGCCTTCGAAAACTACTTTGAAATGCGCGCAGCCGTCATCTCACCGGTCTACAAATTCCGCAAATGGTTAGAGGAAACATTGAGTGTATACGTACCTCGTCTTGGATGGCAAACCAAGTACTCTCGTGTTAGTTTTAGCAACGAGCGATATTCCGAGATTGTAAAGAAGAGCCAGAAACAGGGCAAATTGATCATAGTGGGTTTGGTGAGTGTATTGACTTCACCAATCGTAATTGGGGGATTATTGGCATTTTATAGATGGAGAAGAGCTCATGCTCCTACGAGGGGATTCATGAAACATGTAGCAAAGCTGGGAGCACTGTTAGGATGGAAGACTGCTTGAGGAAATATATGCGTTGGTTCATGTATTTCTGATTTTGTTTATAGACATTTTCCACTTCTTGTATTATAGCGATAGAGAGCGAGGTTCAGATTATCAGTAGAGACGAGTATATACCATTTGTAGAAATATATCTTGAGTTCTCACGGATACACCTTTCGAATAGGAAATTACATTCTCCTACTAAATGGATCTCCTGTCTAATATATAGCATCTCACGTTCTGCGATATTTAAATGCAAGATATCGTGAATTTATGCCCTCGAACTATGAACAACTTCGGATTTTCCATCTTCGCTCCTTGATTCTTTTACAAGTCAGACATCCATCCGAATTCCGTTGTCTAAGGTTGATTTCCCGGAAAGACGTTGTTCCTTGTTGATGAGATCTTTTAAGGTCAGAGAGAAGGGTGTCCAGATGATTTGAAATATTCACTATGATGTTATGTACCTTGTTGGTACCGTCTCTCATAAAATCTAGAGATACAATTGAGTGTACTTGGGAGAGTTCAATTCATTAGGAGAATGACTTGGTCGTACACCAGTATTTCGAGTTCGCTTATGTAACCCAAAAGGAATGCGGTTAAACTTCGGTTGATTTGCTGGATTAATTAATTTCCGGCATTGTTGTTCAAACAACTTTATCGAATGTTATTTTAAAACATGGAATTCGTACGCGTTTTATTACATTCACTGTGATTGTTGAGAAGGCGGTTGGTGAAGTATCAATTATCGAGATTCTTCTCGAGTATATACAGTAACTTTATATTGGATCGCTTATTACTTTGTATCAATTCGAAGGAGCACAATGGGTTACCCATCAAGGTAATTGTAATTGTCAACATTTCACGAGTTTCACAGCTCCAACGCGTAGCATTCGCGACATTCTTCTACTTCAACATTTCACTGAATATTCAACATGGGAAACCAAACAATTTCATCTCTTGGGAATAGCTCTGGTCTCATTGGCAATGTATGGCTTCCCAATAAGGTCGTGGCGCTTATTGCCACGATTCTCGCAATAACGATCACAGCCTGGGTAGTAAGATTCATTCAATATAGAAAATCGTACAAGGAATATGTAAATAACAATCTCTCCTCCAATTTTGTACGAGCTGATCAACTCGATAGGCATCTGGGATACCTTGTCCGCCTTTCAGTACTTTACTGGGCACGTTGAAATCGATGGGCGATCAATATGCTCATGCACCAATGACTGCACATCCTCATGGTATTATGACCATGATATACGACAAATATAACTTAAAGGACATGTTTATCCTGGACAATTGGCCATTCTTTCGTTGGAGACAAATTATTATTTGTGACCCGGTATGTTTATTTCTTCCATCATACTTTATAAGAAAGCACCAATAGGTATCGTAACATAACTGACGTTGGAAAGAATCTCGCTGCACAATGCACGCAAAATCACTCACTGCCAAAATCAGTTGTCACTGGGCAATATGTTGGCCATATCACCGGGAAGAGAAGTATTCTACTTACGGAAGGTTTGGAATGGAAGAAGAACCGGGCATTGTTCAATCAAGGCTTTGCTCTTGCTCATCTAACAACACTCATGCCCAGTCTTGTCGATGAAGTGGAAATTTTTCGCGATGTCTTGGGTAAACTTGCCGACTCGGGAGAGGTCTATCCAATTGAAGAAGCGGCTGCATTTTTGACTATTGATATAATGGGTCATGTGGTTTTGGATATTAGTTTAAACTCTCAAACCATGAAGAGTGAGCTGGTCGAATATTTTCGAAATTCTATTTCTTGGACACCAAAAATTGTTGCGACGAATCCATTGGTAAATCTAAACCCATTAGGTCCGATTATGCGAAAGTATTATGAATGGAAAATGGACGGCTATCTTAACAAAGTCTTGGATACTCGATTCGCAGAGAAGGAAGGGAGTGCCACGAAAGGTAAGAAAAAGCCTGTTATTGATACTGCTCTCGACGAATATATTCTCCAACAAGAGGAGGACAATATCGCATTGAGTGATCGAGGATTGGATCAAACTTTCAAGCAAGTATCAATTGATCAAATGAAAACATTTCTATTCGCTGGTCACGACACGACTTCGAGTACTATTGCCTACACATATCATCTCCTAGGTAAAAATCCTAAATGTTTAGCCAAAGCGCGAGATGAATTGGATAGGGTATTTGGAAAGGACACTTCAAGAACTGGAGATATGATCAAGGAAAACCCGAGTATAGTAAATCAGTTACCATACGTATATAGCTGCATTAAGGAAACTCTTCGGAGGTACCCACCTGCAGATACAGCACGACATGGAGATGATCTCGTTCTTGAATATGAAGGTCGACAATACCCCACTAAGGATTTTATGGTAATGGTATGTGTTCACACCATACATCACCGAGAGGATCTTTTCCCCTCCCCTTACGAATTCATTCCTGAACGATTCATGCCTGCACCAGACAACTTTCAAGAAATTCCAAAGAATGCTTGGCGACCATTTGAAAGGGGATCTCGAGATTGTATTGGACAAGAACTTGCTCTTCTTGAAATGAAGATTGTTATGGCTATGACTTTGAGAGAATTCGACATCAAGTCCGATTACGAGACTTGGGATCGAAAACTTGGTAGGAAGGAACCTGGTGGTGTTCTCAATGGTACACGTGGGATGTTCGGTGAGAGGGTTTCTTCTGCAAGACCAGATTGATATCAGTGGTGCTAACAAAAGATTAGGAGATCGTGCTTATCAAGAGTTAATTGCAAGTGCTAAACCATCTGATGGGATGCCGGCGAGGATCAAAAGAAGAACGCATAATTAATTGGATTATGATTTGCAAGATCCGATGAATATTACATCGCATAATTTCATGCGATTGAATTGAAGATTGGATAACTAAAATTGAAGATGGGAATGTCACATCACGACTATTATTGCCAACATACAGAAATCTCTCTCCTGTTTTTATTACGATTCCTTCGCAAAATTTTGATTGGGCGAGAGCTCATCTTGGCAACACGTTTAAGAATATGCAGAGGAAGCTTACCAAAACATTCTTTGAATCCTTACTATTCATTCATCAGAGTAGTGCTGTGATGAAATCGGTATTGATGTTCCAGACCCATGAATCTATACCGAAGATGTCGTGGAGATGTAGTGGAGATGTTCCGACCGCGCTAGACCGCGCTAGATCCCTGCTCAAACCCCCCTTGTCTCAACCTCGTCTCAAGCCTTGGCTTCAGACGGAGACTAAAATAAGATAAGCGATCTCGGAATGCAAGGGTTTCGGAATACAGGGGTTTCGGAAATTTTCGATTAATTTTAATTTAAAACACTTTAGCTTACGATCCATCTGGTAGCTTGTTTCCCCAGATTTCATTGAGTGGACCATATGTTTTGCAGAACTGCCAAATTAATGACCCACCCGAAATGTTCCGACAAGGGGTACGGTTACATTCTTTGGTAAGCTTATGGCAGAGGCACAAGACGTTTGAGATGGTAAAAAGTGAGACTTGAAGTGGCTTCATCTGATGTCTGAAATGATTCAGAAATGATATATCATTCGGTTCCTTGATACAAAGGGTGGTAACCAATCTCGCAAAAATTGAGTGGGGTGAAAAAGACAAGGATTTCTCACAATTTTGAGTTCAAGTCAATGATGTCAGCTAGGTTCTGTCATCTGAAGTTTGTATCAGCCCTAGCATTTTCGTCCTATCTCCTGGGTCTCCTTACTAGCTTCAACGGTATGGACATCGTTCAAGCAGTAAACTTAACCGCCGCATAGTATGATCTTCTACCAGCATGCAAAGTCTGTATCAATCCCCAGGAAATTGAATAATCGTCCCTTGGAGTCAACTCTCATTCTCGTCACGTACAAGTACAAGATGTTTCTCCTTCGATAATTTTCTTTTTCTTCATCATCTATTCAATCTTCCTCTCAATCTACAGTTTAGCTGTCTTTTCATTCATTTAGTTCTGTGAACTACTGCGTTCTTTGCTATAATATTATCTAAACTTTCATTAACTACATCCTTCACATTAGGCCGGTCCAATCTTTTAGTTTTTAAACAGTCAAATTTTATACTACCTTTCTTCAAATCCAATACCTATCACATCGATATCAAACCCAATCAAATCAACATGTTTTCAAAGACCATCATCACTTCTTTGCTAGTAGCTTTGGTCGAAGCTCGGTATGTTCTTTCATCTACAAGTGCTCAAGTTGTGCACGTGTCCTAACTTTGCAATATTAGTTTCGGTCAAGAACAAGGAAACGGCGCAATTGCTGCCATTACCGCTCTCAGTGATTTCGGAACCTCAGGTGCAGCCGCAAGCCTCGGAGGGGGCTCTATTCAATTCCTCCTCGCGGCTGCCAACCCCTGCGGAAAACTCACCCAAGCCGATGCCATCGTCGCACAGCTTGGCAACGACCCCGCTGTGATTTCCGCAGCCCGCGGTCTCGTAGCTGCCGAACAAAATTTTAATCCTTTTGTCGTTTCCGTTCCAAATATCTGTTCTGATCCAACTTTGCCTACTACTGCTGCTCTTCGCGGTGTCGTTCCTTTGATCGATCCAGCTGTAGGAGGAAGCATAACAGAAAATGCAAATAGTGCAACGAGTACCACAACTCCATTTGCAGCAGATGGTCTTAGTGTTGCGGATGTAATGGTTGCACAGGGATTCTCAAATTTTACAACTACCGATGCCGCGGGAAATAAGGGAACTCCATCTGGATCTTCCGCTGCGGGTGGAAGTGTGTCGACTTCGAATTCCACTGCTAGTGCTGCTTCTTCGGGTATTTCGAGTTTGGCTGTGGCTGCCGTCGCTGCGGTTTCTTCAAGTGGGGTTGCTTGTGGAGGTACTACTCTCGTCACTGTCACTATGGCCGCTACGTCCGCCGCTGTGGCAGCTGCCACTTCCGCTGCCTCCTCTTCTGTCGCCTTAACCAACTCCACTTCCTCAAGCTCCCAAGCCCCCTCCATCGCCGGTCTTGACTTTGGTCTCTGCGTCCCCACCATCAAATTCGAAGCCGGTCTCGACGGTCGCAAAGACACCGAATTCACATTCCAAGCCATCGATCCCTTAGTCAACAAAGGCCAGCAAGAAGCACTTAATCCTAATATCATCACCAATCGCATCTGCGATCAGTTGGCTAATGTATGTAATGCGAATGAGGCGGCGAAGACCGCGTGTGCGGATGCGAAGACGAAAATTAGCGCGTTGGGCACAAAGGATGTGACGACGGCGAATGCCTGGAATACGGCGTTGGGCTTTGAGGGTGCGAATACAAATCCGGATAATGCGCCTCAGGCGGGTTTGGTGGGTCATACTTAGGGAGTTCTTGGGGGCGGGATTGGGGATGAGATTGGGATTGGGGTGGGATAGGAGATGATTGGATTTGGATTGAGGGGATTTTATGAGATGGGGTGAGATGAGAAACTCAGATGGGTATGAGAATGAATATTTGTGTAATTACACGGAGTTGATATACGATCATGTCTACATATCTATGTGTTTCTTACTTACAAAACACGTCATGGCTAAAGTCGGTTTGTTTCCATTTTTTGTAATAGGTGATCAGCTTCGTTGTATCTCTTGAGTTTCTCGATCAAGTGGTCGTTTCTTATGTATGGTCGTTTCTTATGTAAGGAGATTTGTTTGTGATGTTGTTTGCTTGATTTATCGCGATGGGAGTTCTTCTGGATATTGGTTTCAGGCAGTGTCTGACGAAACTGTGCGCTGTTCAAGTGATAGTCATCTTGGATTCAATTCCATCTTTCTCTTCTTCTTTCCTTTCCGAGATCGTGATTATTTCAGAAGAGGGTGAGGTTGGACTACTGCATTTGGTATCAGGACTCTCGGTTTACATCAGATGTGGAGTTGAGATTAGCTGTCATTGTATAGTGTACTTTGGTTCAGCTGTTATGTTTTTGTGATATTGAATTATTGTGATATTGAATTAGGGTCGTTCTTTGTGAAAGTGTGTATACAATCACGAGCAATTATCTGGTGCTTCTTTTGTAGGCTTGCTGGGATTGGAATCCAATCGGCTGGTTGTGTGGTTCGAGTTTGAGTGGGGATGGGAGGGTTGATAACATATCTACACAATCTCATTAATGCGAGTATCACGAGGGCCGCAGAGAGCCTCGCTAGCAATATTGATATCTATACATGTTTTGGTAGTATTCCAGTAGAATTTCCAGCAGGTAGACTGTGTGTGTTTGAGTGAAGTGAAGATGGTTCGTATCTCAAGCTGAATATTTGTTTTCGAGGTGATTTAAAGTTACCCAGCAAGTCGGGAAGGATTTGATAAGATTATTGAATATTCTTAATGCTATTGTATGCTATAGACGTTTTGTTTTTGTTTACTACGGCAAATTGCGCTCATGTCTCTTGGATTGTAATCATTTTAGGTTAGATTCTATGGTGAGAGGGTAGACTCTTTAGGAGGATGATAAATTCTACTTTATTTAGGATAGATTTCATCAGGGGGAGCAGATTCTATTGGGGGGGGGGTAGGTTATATAAACATACTACCATTTTGCCTTCGAATCCTTTGGGTTTTCTTTCTGATTCCTAGTGATTATAGGTTAGCTTCTACGATTTTAAGGTAGACTCTATAGTTGATTCTACAGTTGATAGGCCAGAATTTGAGAGGTGTGAGAGAAAAATGATTTCGATATCAAGAACATAAGAATAATTTAATAAAGTTGCGGGGCATGAGAGCAATTTGTTGTTTTCATTATCATTTCATCTTTGTTCTTGAAATTAAAATCAGAAAAGACGCGCTTTAGGCGGCGTGAAAGATTACGAAGAGTTTACTATTTATCATGAATAATAGCCTCTGACCTGAGCATTCATTATATAATAACTATTTTTCTACTCTATACTATATTACAGTTTCATCTTTAACACTAAACAGCTCACCTTTCCTGCTAGTCTCCACTAATACAAGCCTTCAGAATGCTTTGCACGTCAGAATCGCTCTTTACAAAAGCCTTCCCAAATTGAGCCAAATCATCATCCGTTAAACCTCTTCGTGCAGCGGCCGCCTCGCCTAGAACCTCCTCCTCGTTTTTGGATGTCTTTCCTAGGCCTCCAAGGAGAAGACCCATGATTGAGAAAGGAGCAGATGAAGGATCTTCCACGATGTCGTAGGCAGTGAGAGCCGCATTACCAACATCGCCGACTAAAGTAGCAATTCGAGCTACATTAGCAATTCCACCAAAAAGCGCCCCTCCACCTTCTCCAATGATAGGTACTACCATGAGGACTATACCTAGAATCTCGAGGATCAGATTTTTTTTGTCCTCTTCCTCTACTTCTGCACCGATGGCCTTGATGTTGTTCATCGAGTCAACGGCATTTTGGAGCATGAATACTGGTGTGCTGAATGCTGTTATAATATCCGAATCATTTGCCTCGCTGATCCCAAGCGCAAGCTCTAACTACGGTGCCATAGCTGCAGTTGTCAGAGCGGTAATATTGGGCATAGCTGCCTCTATAACTATAACAAGGTTTACAACGACGATATCAGAGACTACAATCGGAACTTCGGTCTTCCGATACGCAGCTTCAGTGTAATAGCTACCTCTACCACTTCTTTCAGGACTGGCCTAGCGTGGTATACGTTGCAACTACTCTTGCACGATAATGTAATTTGTTGGTCCCTTCCAACTGTTAAATGCAGTCCAATCTTTCACGAGATATAGCTGCCTTGCGGCAGCTGTGTGAAGCCGACAGAGTCAGTCTCTGTATACCCGAAATTCCAACCCTCTGAGGTGTCATTTAGTGAACCGTTTTGAGTGCATGGAGTCATCAGTTGCCACAACTTTTGTACATCAGAAAGGTAGTACCTTAGAACTTAATTGCTCACGCGGTGTATCATTTACAAAGACATAATAAATCAAACGTTTTCCTTAGCTCTGACATACTCACTCACGCAAGCCGTGGTGGTCTTCGTGCCGCCGGTGATTCATTTGCGGTCAAACAAGGCGTTGCTATTACCAGTTCCAACATCCATAAAGTCACTGAGAGCAGAACTAGCGCTGTCCTTGACCCACAGGAAGTAGTAGCCAGATTTATTGTCAAAGCATTGAACTGATGTGTTATACTCATTCTGTAGGTCGTCAAGTGTCTCGCGTAGAATCCCACCGTCCACTGACACCAGCACTGAGACGAAATCGACTGGGAAGCTGTAGCGGAAAGTAAATCTTTCAACATGGTTGGCTGAGAACTAGCGTTGCAGTATGTCATATTGAGTAGATCAGATACATCGTAGTAACAATCGTCATTGGTATTTTAGTTAGGCCGTAGCCATATTAATCCCGCTTGTCGGCGTCAACCTCAACAGGATAGTGGCCACGGTCACACACAAAGTCACATAGACCAGAATCGTCTCCGTCTATCGAGATAGCATTGAGTGTCTCGTTATGTTGCAAAAGATCCATGGCTCTGGTATCTTCACACACACGTAAAGTAATAATGTTAATTAGAGTGGATCCACAGATCCGCTCGAGCTAGTGACAGGGGGCAGAGATTAGAGGTAAGATTAAGCGTGGGGCTGATCTAAGCGAGGTCCTCAAGAACAATTAAGCTTTCAGGGTTTAATTAACCTTAATTTACCGACACAATGGTTCCAAATGTATGTGTTGTGTAGAGCACTGCATTAGTGTCATTAGCTATGGAGCCTATATTTTATGTTGGGAAGTTTTTCATTGTGGTAATTGACTCATAAGTTTAGCACTTTCCTCATTCGAATTAGTTCAATGTTTGATTGATTTTTGAATTCAGTCTTCGTAGCTCCGGTGCTCCACATCGTCGCCGGAGATTGCAGATAAGAATGGAAGTCTGCGGCACAGCTTGAAGTCAACACTGATAGAGACTTCAGAAGCTCCATATAATCTCTGGATACCGAGGCACTTGCAAGCGCTTGCGCTCCGCCTCGTTTGGATGTCAGATAACAGCTCATTTTAAGGCAGTGCGGAAAGTCAAATATTCCCGGAAACAAATCAGTTAAGCAAATTTTAGTTTTCAGCGGTCACCGTCCACATTGTATCCACTATTTCAATGCTAGGTATCAATTGACTCTTTGTCCATCAGCTCAGTCTTTCTTTGCATCAAGATCTGTTCCATTGTTAACGTCTGATTGTAATGAAAAGACAAGCAATACTGTGAACTTGTGAAACCAGGCTCGTAAACCTCCCAAAAATAATGACAGACTGCAACAAAATTTTCAATTCCCCTCAGCCACACTGCTGAAAGGGTTTGATGTTCATCTGCTCATCAGCATGACAATACCTTTCCGAGCATGACTACATACAACTAGTCCACCGAAGTTACTGCCTTAACGTATAGAATTTCAGAGCCATTCATGGGTGATTTTTTCTATCTGATCATGAATTCTTCTTAAAGAATACACCAACACTACTTCGTCAGCACGTTACCTGACCGGACCTGACAAAATGACTGATTTTACGGCTTTCTGTTCGAACGATGCTGGAATAATTTGGAGACTGACTTGGCCACGCCGCTGGGTGAGCTTGTTGGCAAAGTCCAATGCTCAATTCTTTCATTCGAAACGATTTCCGAGAGCTTTCGGGAGACTCTTGGGGCAGTATAAGCTTATACATTGGGTAAGTAGTCTGAGCCTGTTCTTTGTCTCATATCTAATTGTGATCTTTTTGCCAAATCCGCGACGTGCCATATTACAACTCCACCTGTCTTGCCGATACAGACAATGCGAATGCCTTCACTGTAAGCGTATTTGGCCAGGAGTATGTACAATTATGATCTCGATAATTCTCGCACGGTCCAGTAGGCGATAGAGATCGTTATCTCCTCAATGAGTAATCAGGGTATGTACCTGCTAATTTTTCTAAATCGAAGAATAAGCGGTCAGATTTTACCAGAGAAATGGAGGGCCTCCATTGCCTACTCGTTCGCAATCCTTTAGGAATACGTGTGGAAGTACCATGTTAGCATAAAACTGGTTTGAGTGGGGTTAGCTTTATCAAAGCGAGGGCTTTCGGTATCGTGCTTCAGCAGGGATTTACTCAATGAAGTCACAATACAAAAGACTGTCTATCGCACTTGAAAGGGAAAATTTAAATATTCATCTACTCTCATCCTTTTACTTTCAATTGCAACTCCAAGACTTTCGACTAGATACCACGATGAGTTCCGAAAAATTCGAGTCTTTTTCTGACTCTTCGGACGATGAAAACAACTTTTACCTTCCTTCATACGATCGTAAGGCTTCGCCTTCACAGCAGGATTATCTAGGCGCGATGCGAGGAGAATTTATTCCGAAGAACCTTGAAGATCTCAGAATGATGTGTTGCATAATCCACGGGTTGCGCTATAACGAAGTATTCGCTGAATCTGAGTCAATGAAGGAGATCTGTGCTAAGAGCACCAACAAAATCCTCGCCCGTGCCAGGAACGCACGCTTGATAATGAGCGATAAAATTCCGCTCATGAGAGATGACGAGGAAAAGCCTTACTGTATTTGGCATCCACAGGTAGCAAGCGTTGATACATATCGTGAGTTGGTCCATAAGTATCCTGATATGAAGTATCATGTTGGTCGAGCGTGTGCTGTTGGAGGATATAGCGACTTGTATCGCGAACTAGACTTGCTCCCGGACATTTCTATTGCTGAGGAAGCAAGAGACAACTTGACAGTTGTCGGCTCGAAGGAGATATTCGATCTTATCATGTGCCAACCGACATACTATGCCGCCATGGATGATTATACGCGCTCGGTAAATTGGAAAGCTCCACGAAAAGCAATAGGTTTAAATGGCGACACAGCAGTACTCTCGTCTTTAAGTGTGACGGTTGAATTCATGAAAGAGTTCCAGAGAACTCGTTCGCATTATTTCAACATTACGGAGGATCATTGCATCAGCGAGACCTCTTCTGTTCAAGCCCACAGTCGTCCTCTAGCTCCTGAGCACGTGTCTCTGCTCTACAATCCTCTTCCGCTCCATCTTCCGACCACCAACAAGGATGCTCTGATTCTTTATGCTGCTTATGAAGGCAATATCGATCGATACACACGTCTACGACGTCCTGTCATGATCCCACAAGAAAACGAGGCCATAGTTCGTGGTATTTATCACCACACAGCTTTTGCACGATGGTGTTCTCATCAACCAAACGTAGCCCATAGCCCTCATCTTTATGACATCAGAACGGCCGTTCTAGCCCGCTTCATAATGGTGAACGATATATCGCGTATTACCGATCAAAGCACTGCCACCACAGATACTATCATAGGCGCAGAATATTGGCCTGAACCTTTTTTGATTTGGTGGCCGCTTATTCCGCTAGAGTTAACACTCCGTGAGATAGTGCGCCGACGTCCGAGCATGCTTCGCCAGGTTGCCATGGCATGTATAGCTGCAGACTATTTTCAGCTGTGGAGTGAGCTTAGACCAGAGCCGGATCCAATACTTTGGGAACAAGCAACCAACATGGGAACTTTAAGCGAAAGATGTCAGAACTACTATTCTGAAGATCTAGAACGCCGAGCAGCCGAGAAGAATATCAATCTGCTTGCGTACGCTCCAGAACGCGACGATGGCTTCGAGTGTACAAGGGTAGACAAGGAGCCAACTGAAAACTTTCTGACGCCGGATATCTGCGCTGATGACAACTTCCAGAGAGATTGGATGACGTATCGTAGCATCTACCCTGGATCCCAGGTGAGTGCGGCTCAATGGGACTTATGTATTGCGGTGAGCGAAGATCTCAGAGAACGAGTGCGGAAAAATAATGCGGATGATCGACTGGATGATAACTGCGGTTGGCCTTATTCAATTTGGAATGTGTGGGGTGAATGAAAAGCTCACTTTATATTGTCAACATATTTTTAATCTTTTGAATCCATCAAAGTTGAGCAACTGCTGGATCAATTCCGGGAAACCAGACAGAAAAATCGAGCACAAAATATTAAAAAAAATTCAAATTTATTCGATCTCTGTTTTTAACATGTGAGTGCAAGTTGGCTCGAGTGACGTATTTATTTGTTGGGGAGGGTTTCTGGAAACAACAAATGAAGACAGAAGTTAATGATAGAGACTCAATCACTAAAATTGTTTAGAAATGAACCACTGTAGGGTAATCATATTTTCGGAAACTCCATAACCGTTTATATAACTAGGTAATTGAAGGTAAAGCGCGTGCAAAATAGTAAACAATTCATACCTATGTCGTTAAATATTGATAAGATTAGAGTAGAGGGTTATATTTCCATCCCATCTTCTCAGACATATAACAAACTGTGATCTATTCTGTTCCGCAGCTGAATTATGAGATATGATAATAAACTCCGATAGAAGGCGGGGCTAGTAGGGTTGTGAACGAAACATCCTACATACAGATCATCTTTCAGAGCCTGGGAGAAAGTCGACATTTCTGTAGAAGGTATGTGTTGGTATCAACTTGGCTGATAAGTGTAAAGTACTTTGGTCTATTATATTTGTATCCGTTCTTGATCATTATTAGCTATGGGAAGCTAATACTTAAATAGGAAGCGCTAGCGCTTCGCTAGCAAATACAGTGCCCTCTTTGATCACATGATCGATATCCCGACACTTTTATATATTCCCTATACCGCCATTCGCGGTTGACCCTGATGAACCGGGCTCATTATACCTACTTTAGCACCTAGAAGGCTCGCGTCACCCATTGCGATCCTAACTTTTGCCTTTGCAGCCTTCACTGGGTTGCTATCAAGGTCCCCCATTCCAATTACACTCCAGGTGCTGACCGCTTCAGAATAATTTTGATTACGCTTTGGGTACATCATCTCGCAGTAGAAGAGCTATTCGATGTGATTAATTGTCAAATTTATAAAATTAAAAGTTATCAAGTATGTATGAAGATACTGTATTCGAGTAAAGATGAAGATTCTATCCACCAAGGAAACGACTATGATTTGTGCAGAAAATTTGCTGTTGTGAGGTTCTACGGGATCCTGGGAGTCCTGGTTTCTCTACTGGCGTCCAAGACCCCGGATCCCATCGCGTGAATATGGTGTTGTCACACTCTGTTTTCTTCTGACTAAGGAGATGAAGTTTTGGTTCTCTGGTCTGAGCCTGTGATCTCAAGTGTCCTTGTTTCCTGGAACACTCCTGCTCCTAGACACAAGCTGTAACAATTAATAGGTACAGGCCTTACCCGCCGACTTGCCTGCGCATGCAGCCTCACCAATAGTACCGCCACCGCAGTGACAGTACTCAAAACAAGCGCCATAATCGTATACGCAAAACCCAGAGCATTGCGCCTAAAGTTTCTATTAGCCCTACATACATTGTGCAAAGTTGGCATTAGACTTCCGTCACGCTTGAAAAGCGGATTTGCTTCTGCAGATCTCTTTCTTTGTTTTACCAACTTCCCTTGTTGTAGTGCGCATTCCTCCTCCGATCCAAAATTTGCAACACAACATGCCCTTTTCTCAAATTCACGCTTTGCAAGTTCTCCGTCATGGTTAAGCGATCTAAAGACAGCTATATGTTAGTATAGCAATACAAGGAAGCGGAGAATAGCAATCTGCCTCTCACATCAGATTTGTTTCTGACTTAAACTAAACTTCTCTAATCAAGTTGATCTGCCAAAATAAAGACAAACTCAAGAAATCTTACTATAAAGCAGCGCCCCTCACTCCCCAGCTTCACTTCTCCCCTTCTTTCTCTCCTATGGACATCATTCCAAACTATAGCTCCAGTCCAAACATCTCTTAGCTCTCTGTATTCCCTTATCTCTTAGTGTAATTTAGAGCTCAATTTAAAAAGTTTAATTTGTTGGATCTAACCCAGCTACTAAACAAGATACTTTCCCAACGCTCATATTCCAAAGTGCTGTTACCTATAAAAACAGCTAGTCGATCAATTCTCACGCCGTCTAAATCGTCATAAGCGACATCAGAATTTCGCATCAGAGTTCCAATCATCTCGTCGCATATCTGTTATCTTATCTATATCATATAAATCCGTTTCCCGCATTCTTGTCCCTATCATGATCCCGTCTTTCTCTTCTCTCTTTCTTACTTCATCATTTAATATAGAGTAATATTGAGAAGTAAGTGACTGCAAAGCCGCATCGTCATATCCTATGGTTCCATATTGTTGTCGCATATCCGAATAAATTTACTAAGGGGCATCGGTGTCTTGATTCATCACCACATCCCGTCTTGCTTTTGCTCGTTTTTCTCTTTCCTAAAACGTACATTTAGCAAATCTGCCTGATATGACCTCAAAAACACATCGAACAATCACCTATCCCATTCTTTCCCATTCCGTTCTGTTCTATTTCACTGCTTATGACGCAATTCCAAGATCCTCGAAAAGATTTTAACTTTAAGCTTAAATCTAGTATCAGATCGCCAGGACTAATATACACTATCATACCATACTAGAATGCGCTATATTAGACTACCAGCTTTAGACTAGACAAATCCAGAAAACCCCCAAACGTGATCAAATTAGCCCAACCACACCATACTATCCCCATCCTCTACATCACATCACATCATATCACACCCAAAAACCAGGAAATACCGTCCAAACAAGATTCTGCGCCTTAAATTATGTATATCTCAAACTAGGTACTCACTAACTATTGTACTACTATCCTTCTATACCTAGGTAGGTAGGTACTTACCTATAAGCTGCACCTTAGCTTGTTCTGATGTTTAGAGGAGATAGATCCTAATAGATATTTTGAGATTCTGTTGTTTTTTGTATTGGCATCCCCAGCACTATAACCTTACTACTCAATCATATATGAACAATAAATGAATACAGTTTCCAACAATCCGAACTGTAGTCCGATGCTTAGAGACTTTGACGTGTGAACAGATTAAATTATGAGGGAGAAAGCCGGAACACTAACCCACAACTATTTCAGACGTTGAAACCCCTGTGATTATCAGATTATGATTCAAACTTTGAAAGCTCTGTTTGTAAGCGATATACGAGTAGGTAGTCAATTTATATTTGCAACTACAAAACTTGAAGAAGGGAATATAGTAAATCACGTCATATCAAGAAGAAGACAAACTTCATATCTGAGGTGGTAATGGTATATCATTTAATTTCTCTCTAAACTTTTCCGCTCCATTCCAACAACCAACGTTTGATCTTAACAGACGTCTGCCCCCAGCCCCAGCCCCGCCCATCCCCAACCCGTTTTTCCCATCCTCATATGTCTATCAAGCATCAAGACACCAAAAATAAGACAATCATTAACATGGTAATAAAGCATGATACATAATCATATAATTACCCAATCCTAAACGCCATTGTTCCCTAGCCCATGACCTTATGGTATTTAACACATGGTCTTGTAAGCTCTCTTCCACGCAGGCCACGAAGCCTTCTCAAGACGATCTTGTTCGATCAATGCAGGAGTATCAAGATCTCTCTTTCCTGTGTCCAAATCCATATCCATTGCCTTCATGAATGGAGTTTTATACCAGATCTTGTAAGGAATGTAAAACGCCAAGACAACTGGAGCCGCCAAATACGCGAGGAAGAAACTTTTCGCAATATCAGTTTGAGACATCGATGCATATCCAATTGGCCAAATAGCTGTCCAGAATTGTGCAATGAGTACGAGGCAATTAAGAATGAATCCGATCCACGAACCAATAATTCCGACTTGGGATGTGAAGGCTAATTCATCAAGGGTGTGACCTTGTGCTTTCCATGCAGCGCGGAATCGGATGTGTGCGAGACAGATGGATCCCCATGTGAAGAGGGAGGAAAGACCGGAAAGAGAGTAAAGCCAGTTAAGAGCTGTGGCAGCAGTGCTTGGTCCACCAGCCACGACGTAGCAGAGAAGACCGATAACTGAAGCGAAAATGATCGAAAAGAGAGGACGTCCCTTGCGATCAATGTAGGCAAGAAACTTTGGGGCTTGACCTTGTTCTGCAAGAGCGGCAATAGTACGCGAGGAACCGTAGATGGAGGAGTTTCCGACTGAAAGAACTGAGATGAGAATGACAACGTTCATGATTGAAGGAAGAACGCCAATTCTAGCATTGTTGATAGCGATAACGAATGGGGAGGCCTTAGCATCAGTGGAACTTGTTCCCAAGAGTCTTCCATCTCCATATGGTACAAGAACACTGACTAAGGTCAAGGCAACCATGTAGAAGAGACAAATACGCCAGAAAACTTGCTTAATAGCAGTTGGGAGAGTTTTACGTGGGTTGGCGGTTTCAGCTGCTGCCAAACCGACAAGCTCAGTACCAGCGAAAGAAAATGCAGCTGTGACAAATACAGAGCAAAGACCCTTGAAACCATTGTTAAAGGCACCAGACACAATCTGAATAGGATTTCCATCAGCGTCCTGGTTTGACGGACTGTCATAGCCAGCATACGTGGATGGGACGGTATTGGGATACCAATAACGAGCTCCGATATATTCTCCGCCTCCGACTTGTCCTCCAGTGTTGAGAACAATACCAAGAATGATAAATCCAATAACTGCAGCGACCTTGATGATTGAGAAGACGAACTCGGCCTCTCCATAACCTTTGACACCAAAGAAGTTGATCGCAACGATAACCACGAAGAAAATCGTAACCCAAGCAGCCGCATTAGTGTTAGCTGCACCAGGCCAATATTCTAAAGTAATAGAAGCAGCGACGATTTCCAGAGGTAAGACGACAAGCCATTGAATAGCATAATTCCATCCCATTGCGAATCCCCAAGCAGGGTCGATGAATCGAGTAGAGTAAGCAGAGAAGGAACCAGAGACAGGGAAAACGACAGCCATTTCTCCCAATGCGTGAACAGTGCAGAACAACATTATACCGATGATACCATATGCGATGATGAGGGAAGCTGGACCACCACTTGACAAAGCAGCTCCAGATGTGACGAAAAGACCAGTACCTGTTGGTAGCACCATTAGCATTTGCATTCACTGTTTTAAATCGATATCACAAAAGGTGTCTTGACATACCAATGGAACCACCAATTGCAATCATCTGCAAATGACGAGGTTTCAATTCTCTAGCCAAACCAGAATTGGCAGTAGCTTCAGCAGCAGCCCTGTGATCAAATCCCGAGACATGTGATTCGAGTCCATCGAGACCTCTTTGACTTGGCTTTGTTACAGCAGCATTAGGATCTCTCTTGAAGCTGTCGACGAATCTTGTTGACCAAGGTGCCTTTGTATCTGCCATGTATGCCTCTCGGCTACCAGTATCAGTGGTAGTGAGAGGGGGATTACCCTTTTCGGAATTGTAATTTGGTTCCTCCATTATATCGAAACACGAGAGGTAACTGTGTCGAGTGCTATTTGCTGTTGATATCCGAAGGTATCAATAATTAATTATAACAGTAAATGCAAAAGGAAGACAAATGACTGCTCAACAACTTGAGTGCCCGACTCAAATAACCTTCTTAGGGTACTTTGTATTATGGTTGGTAAAGCAAAGGGAGGGAGAGTAGCAGTACAGTGTGGGATATGTAGCTTCTATATCACCTTTCTCGAGGGAACCCCAATTTAGTTGATCAGCATAGGTTATACCTAGAAGAGAAAGTATGTTTACCGGAAAGATTTCCACTTGCAGTTTTCCCATGAATCCGCAATAAACCACGCCAAACCCCTTCACCCCTCCCACCCGATCTCCAGATATACCTCTTCTGTCGGACCCAGTCAAAAAGTTAGTCCACCCAAGTTTCTTAGCAACCAATACTAAGATTTTAGCTATCTCTCAAGTCCTTGCTTTATTCAAGGATGATGTTTTTAGCCTCTCTTATTTCCATTGCTTCTCTAAGCTCGCTCATTCTCTTGCTTCTTGACAGGTTCCCTCGCTCCCTTTCGCTGCACATTGACTGACATGGAATTTTCATGACACAATGTCATCTCTAAACACGACTAAGATCTACCTCCACATTTTGCCACGTCGAATCAAACTTGAATGATTTTCTAGGATTGAACCTTGCAGACTTCGAAAGGATTTAATTAATGCACGACGGTAAAGGCTTGGTTGGGATTATTGTGGGTATGGAGAAGAGGCCGCGTGAAATTCGGATATTAGTGCTCGTGATGTTAGAGATAAGAATGGCTGGATTTAAAATAAGTTGGACCGATTGGTTGACATGAGAAATATCATGTGATTAAAGCCAAAGTACATTATTTCCGTATGCAAGAGGATTCCAGGGTTGAAAGATCAAGGGTGAAAGGGATCACCAGCCTTGAAGTCGTTCATCAGTGGTTCACAGGCGTTCACCAAGGCGTTCAGGGAAGCCTGTTCGAGGGACGTTACATCCGATGTTGCCGCAAAGAATGAAGTATTTTATTGTTCGAAAACCTTCTTTGCAGATAGAAAGGCTTACATCAAACGTCATATGTGTATCATACTATTTAAACTACTGTGATATCAGCAGGCAAAATTGGATATTTTCCATTGGTTATACATCCGCACAGCACTCAAGCTAATCTCGTGATCAATAGTTCGTAACCTCATTCCAAGAATCCCCCTCTCCAAGCAAAATTCAACAGGCCAAGATTCATCTCGGCCTTCAATCCAGACTTCTTGGAAGACCGACTACCAATGAATTTCCCCAGAAAGTCCACTTTTAATTACTCGATTAACCACTTGAGAACTAGCATCTTGGACCCAGAAAAACTAATTCTTGATAAGCTCTTGGTCTCTTAGGCACCATCAAAAGCAGCCACCCTCTCTCTTTTCAACCCGCCATTATCTATCAGTGGAGCTTCTTCGTCTCTTCCCCAACTCAAACCTCGTATCCACTTAACGGGCAAACACTGATAACAGACTGGATCAACAATGCTCCCCACGCAGAATCCGGCGAGACCGACCTACATTATTATGCCTATCTAATCTATCAAACTTTATCGAAACAGCAGGGCCCTCATTGATATCAGATATCAACCCGCACAGATATTTAAGGAAACAATTTTGTAAATACCAAACCTCATCGCCTAACAATCCTAACAATCAACAATCGCATTTGCATGGATATGAAACGACGTCGAGATTTGACACCAACGCGCATTCTGTACCTCATTTTACAGTTGAAGAATTTTTCGAAGTCTTTTAATGAGAATCAAAGAATGTCAAATAATGAGGCTTTACAATTTCATTGAAATCAATTTGGATTAATTATTGCTTTTCAGATTAAGAGGAGATGCTTTTAATCTCTACCAACGCCTCGAAAATCAAGCCCCTTCATTTCTCGCTTCTGATTGGCACTCAGACTTGTTTATCGGTGTTCTAATCTCTCTTAAATTTTGAAATCAACAATACACTAAATTCATTGGATGACTTGACGAATGCGGATCCCTAATACTGTACCATCTCATGAATTATCAGGCTATCGGTGTTCTTGCAATTCACATATGTACTCCGTACAACTTCATATACAACTTCACTGATAAGACACCGACGATGATCATGATATTAACAATTCGGTGACGAATCCAACGGATGATTTCCTCTGCATAACGCCTCAACCGTAGTCTTCAGAGTCCATCACATAGAGCTGTTCCTGCCGTATGTATGCAAGTCATAAGCAATTTAATGTACAAAGTATAATTACTTTCTAAATTGCGCCTTATCCGAAGCCTCCCGAAACCACTGATAACGATTTCCGAGTATGGACGTTCCATCGGGTGGAGGTGACGTATCTAACTGTTGGAAATCCCACGTCGGGAATTCTTACCTGTTCGCCTCCCTAACTAACCTCTAACTATCGTATCTCTAGCGGCTATAGACCCGGTCGACTAAAGTCATGAAATCACTCCCTCCTCCAAATCATGAGTCATACAATTCCCTAAACGCGCCCTCCCTCTCCATTAACTCCCCAAATCGTCCACTCTCTACCACCTCTCCCTTCCCCAACAATACAATGCGGTCAAAATCCGCAATTGTATCCAATCGATGCGCAACAGCCAGAATCGTACACCCCTCAAAGACCTCCCTAATAACCCTCTGCATCAATTTATCCGTTTCGCTATCCACACTGCTCGTCGCTTCATCCAACACAATAATTCTTCCTCCTCTTAGAATGGCTCTCGCTAGACAGAATAATTGCCGTTGACCGTGTGAGAAGAATTCGGTATCAAGTTGCGCGTCTAATCCTCCTTTAGACGAAATAAGAGACCAGAGTTGTACTTTTTCTAGCGCGGAGATTATTTGAAGGTCAGTGTGAACATTATACGGATCGGCATTTGTGCGAATAGTACTGCGTAGGAAAAAGGGATCCTGAGGAACAGCATTCAAGCGTGCCCGTACTGTTTGTCGAGGAATTGCGCTAATATCTATACCATCAATAAGAATTGAACTTCCAGGATGAAGTTCCAACATGCGAAAGAGCGCTGCGATGAGAGAACTTTTACCACTTCCACTTCTACCACAGATTCCGATTTTCTCTCCAGGTTTTATAGAAAGGTTGAGATCATGGATTACCGGAACGGATGTCGGGGTGTAGGACGCTTTTACATTTTTGAATTCGATGGCTCCGAATGCTGGCCAATTTTCTGGCACAGATTCGACTTCGGATGGTAAGTTCTCGCTTACAGTTGTTGCTGCGAAACTTTTGAGACGAGAGACTGCCCCAACGGCTGTCTCCATAAGGGTCCATTCCTTGATGATTAGAGTAAGTGATTGGTTGAAAGTCATAACGTTCAGCAGAGCAAGACCAACATAGCCCGGACTAATGTCGGTGCGAAGTTTGACAATGAGCACCATGAGAATTACTGCAAGGGCTGTAACGAGAAGATCAAGGACAAGACCCAACCAGCGTTGAATACAGAATAGGAGGTAATAGGGCTTCTGAGATGTGTCTAAAAACGCAAGATTTTGCTCGCGAAACTTTTCGGTCCAACCGAAAGCTCGGATGGTAGTTAGACCACTAAGGGTTTCGATAAAATGGGAGTACAAAGGGGATTTTGCTTCGAGGTCTAAGAGTCGCATTTGCCGAGATGTCCTGAGATAGAATTTTTGCAGCACTGTTTCCCGATCAGCAATAATTAATATAAGAAGGTGTGTGTTGACTTGCCCCATACTGTTAGACCGATGACCGGAATAGTTGCAGCGAAATACCCCGCAGATAGAGACATTAGAATAGCTCCCATTGATGCTTGCACAATGGACAATGAGAGATCAACCAATGCATAGGGAAGGTCTCCATCAATTATAGACATGTCTTGACTGAATCTGAGCCGAAGTTAGCAAGATTCCGATAACACAACCCAAGTACATACCTATTCGTAGTCGTCCCAGTATCTGTGGCGGTGAAGAAAGAAAGAGGCGCTCCCATCACGGAATCCAACAATCTTTGGTGAAGGACTTTTGCACTTTTCGGCATCATATATAACATCAAATGGGAAATGCTTGCCACGAATCCAAGCATGGCAATAGCAGATAGCATTCCATATATTCCAAGCCAGTATGGGTTTGCTTTATTACCTTCAACGGCGACAGCTCGAGTCCAGTAAGTTAAAGCAATTTCCGGTAATTTCGATGCTGCTCCAAATATCAAGACAAGAAGGAAAAAGACTCCAGTCGGTACCCATCCGATGGAGGCAAAATAATATTGGTATACTGAAGCATCCCCAGTTTGTCGATTCAAATCTGCTACTCCATTCATGAGATCATCATTTTCGACAGTTGCGAATGGACTTTGTTTCTGGGTCGTCGCCTTTGCATCAACTTCTTCAGAGTCACGTTCCTCTGATCTATGCCGAGCATCCAAATTCTCTACATAGCCGCCACTAGTCTTTAAGTAATCAAAGGCACCCTGTTCGATGATCTGGCTTGATTGATCCAATGCGATGATGTAATCTGAATATGCTAATCTGTGGACTGCATGAGTGACAAGAATAATAGTGGTTCCCATTTCTTGAAAGAGTCCTTGTTTTCCAAAAAGTCTTTTGAAAACTTGCTCTTCTGTTTCTGGATCAAGCCCAGAAAATACGTCGTCAAGAATGATAAATTCGTTTTTGGCGTAAACGGCTCTTGCAAGTGCGAGTCGTTGTTTTTGACCGCCGCTTAGTGAGATACCTCCACTTCCCACACGAGTAGCTATTGTATCGTCAGTGCATTTGAATTCTCAAGTCTTGAGAAGACAGTAGAAGAGAAGTATTAAACCGCGCTACTATATGAAAAGGAAAAGCAAGACATTGAAAAGAGATAAAAATGGCATTAACTGAGAAGAGCTCACCACTTCCATTAGGCAAGATCGCGATGTCATGTTCCAAAGCGCAAGCTCGAACAACCTGATCATACCAAGGCGAGTCAAAGATTGATGGACCTAAAATGTTGTCTTGGATGGTCCCATTCTGAATCCATGGACTTTGTTCAACATACGCCGTTCTAGCGGTCTTGGCATAGATGAAGCCCTTTGACGAAGGAGTTTCACCAAGTAACCCTTTGAGTAGCGTACTCTTTCCGCAGCCTACCGGACCAATGATGAAAAGTGATTGAGAACATGGTAGGGTAAAGCTGAAGTTATTTATCACAGGAAGAGCGTCCTGACTCCAAGCAAAGCTAGCATTCTGGGCAATAATCATTGCCGAAGGATGTATCACAGTTGACATATCTTTCAACTCGATACATTGACTCGAATCGCTGGTAGCTTCTGATGATTGAGATCCTACCAATGGCAAACGGTGGTCTTTTCGTGCATCCGATAACATGAAAGTTTGAATTCTTTCAAAACAAGCAACAGCAGAATTAATTTGAGGTATTGTCCTCACCAGAGTATTCATTGGGTCTGCCAAGAGGGCAATAAGAGATAGCGAGGTGTACGCTGTCGAGGTGCTCAATGTACGACCGGTAACATTGGCTGAAATCACAAATACTGTGAATGTAACTAGCGGCGCTATGATACCAGTGCTGTTTGCTAGACCACAAATTAGATGGTGGTTTCAGGTGACTGACATAAAACACTATACCTAGGAAAACACGACCACACAGAAGCCTTCTGAATAATTGAGAAAGGTATACTTCTTTCACACGAAGAGATTGGACCATGGTAGTAAGAGAGTCGGTAAATCCTAACATTTTTACAGCCTGTGTAGGCTTTTAGCAAGTTATGCACGAAGAGTAGTAAGAGAGCTGACCTTCATAGACCCTAGCATAGAAGTTGTTATATCGATGCGCGTTTGGATACCTCTGATCCAAATCTTTTGTGCGTTGCCCATCCAATTTGCCATAAGAAGAATGCCTGCTGTGCACAACAAGGCAATGGAGAAAGGAGCCAAGAAAGGCAAACCAAGTTGCCGATAAAGCAAATACATTGCGATGCCTAGTTCTATAGGAACAGCCCAAAGTTCGTGTATATTTGTGAATCCTTCACAAATTGTGCCTGTAATAGAAAGTAAGCAATGTTTACAACATTGGAGAAAGATCTCTTACTTGTGTCATTTGCCATCAAAGTGACGGCAACCGATTCATCAAGAGCAGTAATACTCAAGTCGACGGTTTTTGCATATATCAAGCTTACTAATGAGCCGCGTACAGCCGTGTTGAAACGATATGCCATGTGGTAATAGGCTCCATTGAAAACAGCCAAACCTAAGAAGACAAGACCAAATGCTCCAGTCAAACTCCATCCTATACTATCAGGCTGGGTTTCGTCGTTCGCGAAACCAACGGTTCTTTCTAGTAAGAAAGGTTGTGCATATTTGAAACCAGTTGTGCAAAGTCGTGGTACAATCCCAAGAGTAAATGCTCCACGTGTGGCTTTCAAGGTTGACCAAAGCAAAGAATAAGATCCGGTTTGATTGCTTGCATCCCATGTGCTCCTTGCTCGGGAGTACAAGTAATGTGAGCTCATTTCCTCACCAATGGGATATAGGTCTTCGTTTTTTATAACCCGTTGGAAACCTGTGGTCATGAGGGTATTCAACCACCAAAAGAAGCTGCGACTATAAATACCACTAGTAGTCTCTGGTGATGCGTTTCGATATCTGTCAAGTAGAATGTGACGCTTTTCCACCGCTTCGGCGATGATGACCATAATTTTAACGCCAAGAGCACTAGTGAATACTGCAGCAGTTGGATTATTTGCATGAACTAACCAAAGTGACCTTGCCCTCGCCATATCGAAAGGCAACGTGAGCAAAAGCCATACATTGATGAGAGCAGATGGTCTGACAGAGTGGAGATGCTCAATATGTGATAAAGCAAACAAGCCGAGGGCATCTACAAGTAGAAGAGCTGCAGCAGGTATTGTTGCACGTGTCTTCAATGTTGACGTTGTGACATTCATAGCTAAATAAGCCGTTTGCATGATTGTGAAAACTCCCAAGAACAGCTGTGGTAAGATTAGTCTCCATATTATCTCGCTTGAAAAATCATATCATACCAATTTATTGCTATGCAAAAAGCTCGAATTAACTTTTCGAGGTTGACCACGAAGCATCCATATTCGAATCGGGAGTAAGAGAAGTAAGATGACTGACGGCACAATTGAGAGAATTACATCTTCGAATAGTGGAGTAAAGTCAAATCCCACAGACTTGGCTGGACCGAAGTCATTGATAGAGATATTAAGACTGGAAGTGTTACTTGACATGATTTCCAGTTCGTGATTGATGTTTCAAAGCACAAAATTGAGGTGAACAAAAAGAGAGTAATAACATATATAAACGACTGCTTATCGAGGACCCTTGCAGATGGAAAGCTAGCCCATGGCATCCATGCCATGATGTGTCATCAGCCATGATCGGAGTTGAACACCGAAGTGGGAGAACAATAAGTAAGCTCTATTCCGATTCCGTGATTAAGAGTCATCTCGACATGAAGATTCGCTATGACAGCAGATCAATTTTTGATGTGGTTCCGACTGACATTGTTGCCTAGGAAGAATCAATGTAGAGATATGCACGCCAAGATAATGGACATATATCATTATTCTCCTATTCGATCTCGCAAGCCCGAACATCACATCGTCGTCACTAAACGCGTGTTGACCGCTAAGAGCCGCGCAAACACATCGAGAGCCTCAGAGTTTTAAGGATGTGTACACCCGAAGAAACGGGCTTGACAAAGGACGACGCGTACCAAGCAAGCATTAGATTGACTTTGGAATGCAATAAAGTCGAGAAGCTTTATAATTCCACGTAGTCAAACAGCAATGTTTGTGGAAGAATAGAACGATGCATTTCCTCATGTCGCCATCAAAAAATTAAGAAGACACCGCTCCACATGCATATGAGAAGGAAGACGAAGCTTAGTGTTGCACCGCCTGAACTTCGGGAATCCAAATAGTAAGGTTAAGCTTAGCTAGGTACCCCGCCATTCACCCCCACACCTCACGATGACCGTATCATATCATATCACATCAACAACAACATCATCATTCTAGAACCTCACAACAAACATACCCAAAAACCTACCACCACAACCAGTCAGAACAATATGGGCAGTACTCGAGAAGCCAGCCACGCCGGCTCGTGGTATACATCGAATCCGAGCAAGCTATCCTCGGAACTCGACAACTGGCTATCCCAAGTCCCCTCCACTATTTCCGACACAAAACTACCCGTTCCCGGTGCTCGAGTCATCATTGCACCGTGAGCTACCCCCATATTCCCTCGTCAAAACTCTCTAACAAATTAAAGCCACGCAGGATATTCCTATTCCGGACCCGCCGCCGCCTGGGCCTACGCAACCCTCGACCTCTCCACCGCAAAACGAATTTTCCTCCTCGGGCCCTCTCACGCTTGGTACCTCACTGAATGTGCACTATCCAAACACTCCAAATATGCCACTCCCTTGGGAGATCTAAACATCGACACCGCTCTCGTGCAAGAACTATCCGCCACAGGGGAATTCAAAAAAATGTCCACCGATCAAGACGAAACCGAGCACTCTCTAGAAATGCATCTCCCCTACATCTACAAACTTCTCTCTCTCAACTTCCCCTCCCCCTCATCCTTCCCCCCTCTAATACCCATCCTCGTCGGCAACACCAACCCTACCACCGAACGAAAATTCGGCTCCCTGCTCGCACCCTACCTCTCCGACCCCTCCAACATCTTCATCATCTCCTCCGATTTCTGCCACTGGGGTCCCCGCTTCCAATACACATACTATCTCCCCGCGAGTCCATCTTCCGAAGCCCGCGATAAATCCGGCGGGTACTCACTTTCGCGCCGGGATAAAGCACCGACGCAACCACCGATTCATGAGAGCATAGGTCGCCTAGATCAATTATCTATGGATGCTATTTCCGGGGGCGTGCATCAAGAGTTTCTGGATAATCTGGAAGAGACAGGAAATACGGTCTGTGGGAGACATCCGATTGGAGTGATAATGGCTGCGATTGAGAAAGTGAAGGAGGATAAGAATTTAGATGAGAAAAAGGGGAAATTCAAATTCGTGAGGTATGAACGGAGTAATGAAGTTACGAGGGTGGATGATGGTTCGGTGAGTTATGCTAGTGCCTATGCTGTGCTGTGAATATTGGTTTGCGTTCTAGATTTTATGGTGAGCGATGATTTGATGATTTCCTGGTGCTAAGATGGGTCAAATGGTCGGCGTATAATATTTTCAGGAATGGAGTATTATGGAGATCTGCATTCTTAGATTCTTTCCAAATCGATTTACGCATACCAAACAAATAGTCTTATTAGACCGGTTCTTTGACACAAGAATAAATTAATTGATTAATCTCTAGCTCCAAATCCACAAGTGAGAAATGTCAAAATGTGTTTCATCGGGTATGTATTCTATCTAGGTTATTGATTTTCTAGGACGGACTTCTAATGCTATCTATTCACCTTTCGGGGGGCTCTCTCCTTTCCTGATCATCTTCTGCCCTTTCTTCCTACCGATACAGTTTTCCCTCAATCTACACACGCTCCTCATCCATGGCAATTAATCCCGTACATCCCACCTCTCTACTTCCAAACTATTTTCTAAAGTTCCAATTTTCTCCCCCAAACCAACATTTCCCTAATCCCTCTCGTCAAACTCCTTGCCAACCTTGCCAGACCAATCCAAACTCTATCACCCTTCTGATAAAGCTGATCAAGTTCCATAACTCTTTTCTCCTCCATTGCCCAAACATTTTTCCCCTTAACCCACGTCCCTAACACCTTCAAGTTTCTCAGTCCCTCTACCTCTTGCCCTTCCATCCCCATCACATCCCTATCAACCACAATCCAATCCGCCCACTTCCCAATCTCAATGGCTCCGGTCTTATTTTCCAAATTCCAACCCCAAGCCGCGTTGCGCGTAAAACCATGAACTGCCTGTTCAATACTAAGACTTTCTTCCGGATACCAACCTTCTTTTCCTGAGGGTGAAGTCCCAGTTTTAGGATTGAGACGAGTTACTGCGGCATAGATACCATGGAAAGGATTCGGTGGTTCAACTGGAAAGTCAGAACCGAGGACTGGCCCAGGATATGTTGATGTGTTGTTATGAACAGAAGGAAAGAACGAACGCATGCGATAAGCGAAATTGGAAAGTCGTTCCTCTCCGAGACGGGATGATGCATAAGCCATATCAGATGTAGCGTGTGTTGGCTGAATGCTGGGAAGAATGCCCATATTTGCAATGCGTATTTGGTCGTCGGGATGCTGCGAAGTGTGTTAGAAAAGCATCAAGTTTTGATATGGAACGTACTATAATTTGAGCATGCTCAATTCTTAGCCTCTTTTCTTGGTTGCAACCATGGCAATCAGCTCCTAAAACAGCTTCGAATGCATTGATGGCAGCTCTGTTGGCCCGATCGCCGATAGCATGGATATTGATTTGGTAGTCCCATTCGTAAAACTCGAAGAATCAGTTAGTCTTATGCACAGAAGAGAAGTGAAGTAGTAAATACCTTCTTAACAACTTCCGTTAATTCAGTCTCGTTGATCAACATCATTCCACTAGTCTCAGGTTTATCTGAATATGGTTCCAACAATGCCGCACCCCAAGAGCCTAAAGCTCCATCCGCAAAGAGTTTGATCCCTCCAAATAATAGCATATCACCTCCACCAGATCCATCTCTTATCACTTTCACCGTTCGCAACTCTTGATGACAGAAAGTGTTTCTCTCATCACACTCAGCCATAACACGAATTCTAACAGTCAGTTCATCTCTTCTAGCCAACTCTTGCAATATCTTCACATCTTCCATTCGCATACCAGCGTCACTCATAGCCGTGATACCTACTTTATTCAACTCATCCATTGCGGTTTTAAGCCAGCGTACTTTTTGAGATGCGTCTGGCTTAGGTGCGAGAGGATAGATGTAGTTATCCATTGCGTTGTCGCAAAAGACACCAGGTCCAGGATTCGTAATGATTTCTCCACCCGGAGGTGATTCCGGTAGAGGATCCGGAAGAAGAGAGAGGACCTTTTCTGAAGTCCACACACAATGTATATCAACTCTATCGAGCATGATATACAAATCTTTCAGCTCCGGGTCTTCAGCAAGTTGTTCCTAGAAATTCCATCAGCAGAATCCTTTACCAGATAGAATAAATAAAATATGAATTCATACCGCTGTCGGCATCACACCTCCAAAATGAGCTTGATCCCATCCCACCCCCCTAATCCACTTCTCCCTGCTCCCATAACCTTCTCCTTCGTGTCTTCCCAACCATTCTTTAATCCTGCTCTTCACATCATCCACACTTTCTGCCTCATATAAGCTCACACTCTCGAGCATTTCTCCATACTGCAAAATATGCCCATGCGATTCAATAATCCCAGGCAACACATATCCATTCAACCAAACAATTTTTTCGCCCTCCTCTGCACTTGGTACTCTTTCAAGAATTTCCGTTATCACATCGATTCTAACGCGGAAACATCTCGGATTAGGAGTATTAGGAGAAAGAGTAGTAATGGTATATGGCTCGCGGACGCAGTAGAGGGTTGAAGAGGTCCATGTATCGTAGAGAGAATGTAAATTGGCGGTTATAAAGAGTATGAGATATCCTACGAAGAAGAAAGCGAGAGGATGCATTATGTTCTATTTTTCTATCCTACTTAGCAGAATAGGAGACTGCTAGTGGAAGGGTGGAAGTAAGGGTGGTTTTTTATCACCATACATGCGTGCGTTTTAACTTTGAAAGAGATAAGGAATGTTTCATTCGACGTTGTGTGATGAAGGTATCATGTTGTACTACATTGAACTCGATTGGATTGGATTGGGCTGCAATAGTTTATTGCAGATCGTTGTTTTTCGCTCTTTCCTGTATAAATTGGGTGACAATATGGAGACAGATACAAGTATGCGACTAAAGAGGAAGTTGCGGATTCAAAGGTGGGCGTGGCATGTGATTATCTTCTACCAGACGGTAAGAGGATAAATCATTTCTTGATTTCCAACCTCACAATAAGATTTTGACAATCATTTCATCACTGCTCTCTTTTCCTTCCGTGGAGGAATGTTTTCGAAAAGACTGATGGCAGACTCAAAATGAAGTTCACAGAGTCGAGTTTTGAACAGAAGACTCCCGGTGAGGCTTCAATTCCTGGCCAGTCCCGCGTCGAGAAAAGAATTCTCTTTCCTCAAGTATCTATCTACACCAATTTGAAAATTCAGTCACCAAAGAACCTCATACGAAATCTACGATATCTTTGATTATAATCTATGCAACGCCATAAAGTCATCGCCATGGCCAATGACTTTTGTCTACAACGAACTACCCAAAAACGCCGAGCTAATATAATGCATAATTCCGCCCATAAATGGTAAATATTCACCGCTCATGCATCTCTCATCATCATAATCCTTCAATTTTCCCATAAATCAGAATTTACGATCTCAAAAACGTCTTAAAGACTTGCGAATCTGTACAATCCGTCCAAGGATATCCGATTTCCCTCAAAAATCTCTCCAAATCCTTGACCTCATCATCCGGACACAGAATACCCGTCAGAATCTTTCCGATATCACTTCCGGCATTACGGTATTGGAAAAGACTTATGTTGAATCTCGGTCTCAAAGTAGTGAGGAATTTCTCAAGCGCACCTGGTCTTTCAGGGAAGTTGAACATGTAGAGTCGTTCGTTTGGTACTCCTGAACGTCCACCCACTAGGTAGCGAATATGGGATTTGGCAAGTTCGTCGCCGGAGAGATCAGTAGGTGACATACCACTGGATGAGATGCGATTGAGGAGAGATTGAAGCTCTTCGTCTCTTTGCGATGCAGGAGAGGTTAGAGAAATACCAATGAGTACGTTTGCTACTTCATCGGTGGCATATCGGTAAGAGAATTCGGTGACGGCATGTGGCATGACGGCTTTGATGAGTTCAGAAAAGGCGCCAGGAATTTCAGGAATGCTGACACTAAGAAGAGCTTCTTTGCGTTCTCCAAGAGCTGCACGCTCGGCAACGAATCTCAGACGGTCGAAGTTCATGTTTGCTCCAGAAGCAATAGCTACAAGATTTCGAGAAGTATCGGGGGATGGGTTGGCCGCAACATATTTCTTGAGTCCTGCTAGTGCAAGAGCTCCAGCTGGTTCGACAATGGATCTTGTGTCTTCGAAAACGTCCTTGATAGCTGCGCATGTCTCGTCCGTAGTGACTTGAATAACATCATCAATGACTTCTTGACATATTCTGAATGTTTCCTCTCCGACATTCTTTACTGCCGCTCCGTCGGCGAACAATCCCACTTCCTTCAATGTCACTCTCTTCCCAGCTGCCAAAGATTGTACCATAGCATTCGCATCATAAGTCTCCACTCCAATGATTTTCACATGCGGAGCAATACGCTTGACGTAAACACCAATCCCCGCAATCAACCCACCACCACCCACACAACAGAAAATAGCCTCCAACTTATGAATATTCGTTTGTCTGAGAAGCTCCATACCAATCGTACCTTGACCTGCAATAACATACGGATCATCAAACGGTGGAATATTGATCAATCCGTGTAATTTCTCCAATCTTCCACACTCCTCCTTTGCAGCATCGAAATCCGGCCCATGCAATACTACCGATCCTCCCAATCGAGTTACATTGAGATGTTTGATGCTGGGTGTTCCTTCGGGCATGACAATCGTAGCAGGCATTTTGAGTTTGCGCGCCGAATACGCAACGCCTTGTGCATGATTTCCCGCCGAACATGCAACTACACCTTTCCAACTAACTTTAGGATCTAGATGTGCCATTTTGTTATATGCGCCTCTCAATTTGAAGCTGAAAACCGGTTGCAGGTCTTCGCGTTTCAATAGAACATTGCATTCTAATCGATTGCTGAGGTTGACGGCTGGAGTGAGCGGGGTCTCAGTGACGACTTCATAAACTCGAGAAGTGAGGATCAATCGTAGATACTAATCAATTGATCAGTTGCAGCTCTTAGAATACAATTGAGCATACTCACATCAGGATATCCATTTGGCAGAATAAATTCCTGCGGAATAATGCTGCTAACTTTTGATTTTGTACTTTCTGATGGCGGTGATGGATTTGCTGAATATTCCGTCAAAGAAAAGGAAGTCAGACTCGGAGTTCGTGGGTGATTGGGAGTTCTCTCTCCATTTGTTCCTGTTCCGTTCTCCATGACTGGAAATTATGTATTGATTTCCAATTGAGTATATTTCTTTGGTGTTGTTGAGAATCGAGTCATAAAGTTTGATATTGTTTTATTTGCTGGATTCCCACCTTTCGATATCGGAGCTGATACTCTCCAATTATTTTTTGCAGGGATGCTCTAAATTCCGATGATATCACGACCTAAGGTTGCATTGTGATTCGATGCATTTGGAGGGGCAAAGCTTTTGATAAAGCTTTGGAACATCAATAACTTCACAAATTCACCATCTATAAAATACTTTGGCATCGCGAAGAAGTATTAATCAATAAACATGTCGAACAATACTCCATTGCCGTCGTCTTTCGATGGCAATACGTATGTGCCATTTTTATAGAAAGCTTTTTGTTCCACTCATTCATAGCTAATGGCCTGATAGTGATTTCTATGAAGAAAATCGCTGGCAGAAACTAACTCGCCGTCTTAAAGAAGAGCCTCTCATTCCCCTGGGTACATCATCTCTCTCTCCCCCGCTTCCTCTCAATGTTCTTATACTAACCAATTCTCCTTCTAGGTTGTATCCTCACCTCCCTCGCTCTCGTCGGCGCAACCCGCTCCATCCGAGCCGGCGACCACAACCGCACTCAACGCATGTTCCGCGCACGTATCTACGCGCAAGGCTTCACCCTCCTAGCTATGGTTGCCGGATCCATGTACTGGGATTCCGACCGTAAGAAGCGCAAGGAATTTGAGGGAGTATTGTCGGAGCAAAAAGCTAAAGAGAAGAATGAAGCTTGGATTAGAGAATTAGAGGCCAGAGATGAGGAGGAGAAGGAGATGAGGAGGGTGAGGGATGAAAGGAGAAGAAGGGCGGAGGGAAGACCGGCACCAAAGGCTGTGGTAACGGATGCGCCAGTGGAGGAAGGGGAGAAGACGAAGGGGGGAGTCATGGAACAGATGAGTGGTTTGGTGTGGGGAAAGAAATGAGAGATGCAGTAATTGCGGACTAAAACGGATGTATATGGGAAGTATAGCATTGAGGTTTGGTGTTTGGTATGGTTATCGGATATGTATAACTTATGGGCTAGGGAAATGTACAAACTCCATTCATTTATCGATTTTATCTTAGCATTGGTCATGGGTCATTTATATAGTAAAAATGCATTGTTCTTCATATTCAAAGTATCTGGAATCCAGATCTATTATTTGAATGAAGTTACCCAAACTCGCAAGAACATATCCCTCCAAATGTTTAAGTTTCCACGCCATACATGCTTCAGATATCCCGATCCATTCCTACTCAATGCTTTCCAAAACTCCGAACTTAACCCATCAATTCATAGAACCACCACTCCTATTCCCTCCAATAAGCCCCGCCATTTCTAACAAGGCCCTATCGGCATCAATATCACCAGTCCCTAGATTGATCTTTCTCCTCGCCTCCGCTTCTCTTTCTTCCCAGGCCCACATCTCCTTTTGTTTCTGAGCTTCGGCATCGCCTCCACAACCCCAGACTTCTAAACTTTCGATTTCAAATCGGTCTTGAAAATCTGTGCGTCTGGTCTCACTGTTGTGGAATGCTCCTCCGCCAGATGAATAGTTGTGTGTAAAAACACCAAATTCAAAAGAAGAATCTAGATATAACGATACAGCGCCAAGATTCACATGAGTAGATAGTCCAGCCGTCTGTTTCGTTTTAGGGTGTGGGCATCCAAAAGATAAACATGGATGGGCTGATGGAGGTTTGGAGAATGCCACATAATCCTTGTTAATTACCGAAGCGTGAAAGACCTCATGAACGGGTTCGAGCTGGAAAAGTAGTGTGTCGGTGTCTCCAAAACACTCTTTATGAGTTTGTCTCCAAGGTTGTGAGAGATAGACTCCAAAGACAACTCTGGATGATTTACCACTATTGGGAAATCGTTTGGGCGGCAATGTGTCTGCAAAATTCCTTTCCTGTCCACCAGTGGGAGAATCTTCAATTCTGTTTCCGGCGACCAAAAGGATAGTTGGTGCACGCCAATTGAAGACTCTTGTCTCGAAAGAACCCATAGAGAATCCAGCATCGCCACCGGAATAGAGCAGTCGAAGACGTCGGAAGAGAGAATCCCCGGGAAGGAAGAAGGAAAGTTGCGACAAAACATTGAGATCCAGTATTTCACCTATTTGTGGAAGAAGAGGCTGATCTATTTCAGCATCCAAAGGTGTTGGAGGCGGTGCTTCTGAAGGATCTTTCCGTTTTGTGAAATCAATGTTCTTGGAGAACAAGAAGTGTTCGAATAGAGCATTGAATCCATTAAATACAAAAGGCAATGAAATGGGTATCACAGTGTTGAATTGATGTATTTTAACACCAGGGAATTTTTCCACATTTACAAAAGCTGCAAGAATGTTGTCCGCTGTTCTTCGAAGACTTTCTAATTGTGATCGGGCGAGTCTTTCGGTGTGGTGAGCTAAACTCTCTTGGATTCCCAACGGCGCTACCAATAGGAGTAGCATGATCAATTTTTTTAGATTATCGGAGGGAATCGTAGCTTGGGCTATGGGCGGATCTCCGTGACGAAATACTTCAATGGCATCCAGTGACTCAAGTGCAGCTAAAGCAAGATCATCATCTTCCTCTTCATCGTCATCATTCATAGCTTCATCGATAGCGAATCCTGTTGCATGTTTTTTGACAGCATTCTCTCCTTCTGCTGGCGGAGACGTTGTATCCGCCTTATCTTCTTCATTCTCAATTCCCGCGCGAGATTCCCTTCTATCATATACCGCCAGACTTCGAAATAGTAGCTTTGTCCGATCTCTATTGCCCTTCTTCAATACCCTCTGATATCGTTCCGTCATGATTACTACCACCATAATCATCTGTTCAAATCCCAAGACTGCTGGCGCATCCTGACCAAATGGAAACGCACCAAGGTAGGATACCATCTGGAATATAATTGGGGAAGCGCCTAGTATATCCGGAATCTCCAGGAATCGTGCGATGGTATCTTCCTTGAGATATGCGACTCCATCTTGATGATCTGCAAGACTCTTGAAAACATCCTGGAATGAGAACAATTCGAGAGGGGTAAAGCAACGTTTTGCGAATTTCCGAGCCTTAAATAGCAATTATTACAAGTTCTCCAAAGTGGTTGGAGATTCAAGAGGGGAGCTTCCATGAATCGCAAACTTACCAGTTCATGACTCAGCTGCTGTGTCGTAACATGTTTATCACTGGTACCAGACTGAGATTGTCCCATCTTCACTTCTGTTTCAGATACATCGCATCAATTTGTATTATAAGTTTTTGATGAACAAAATAAGATGTTTACGAGGAGACAGTCAATGACGGAGTGCTTACATAATCCCTGTTCCCATTAGCGGCGCGGCGCAACGACCCTTCATTTCTGCGCGCCAAAGTTTATTCGTTACATTCAAGTGCTCACCGGGAGCTTACCAAAGAGCGTCATCATAAAAACACTTCCTAAGCTATTGCGACATCCTGTCATAAATTAAATGCCTTACCTGCGTCTATTGTTTCTTGAGGATTGCTGTAACAGCTGCAATGCATGCTGGATGATAAGGTTATGGTCCCAAAATTACGTTACTAGATTGAGTCTTAGATGTTGAAAATAGTGATTCTTGGCTAAACTTCTCAAGGATGGCCTAATCTGGCTATCGCAGCTATCGCAGCTATCCAAGATAGCCAGGTCGATTGTTATGTTCGCCTCCTAGTATTGTATCACGGAGGTTCGATTGATACTTTGTCAATACTAGAACAATTTTTCTTCAAACGCGATGTTTTTGTATATGCAATGGCTCTGGCCCCGATGACCTCGTGCTTCCGAAAGCTAATGAGGGGCACGTTCTAACTGGCAGGAAATTTATTGTCTAATTTGTCTTCGGTCAAGTGCAATCCAGTTGAGTTTCCGGGTACCAAATTGGCGACAACTTTGTTGTGTATATCGTCGAGAAGGTTTGATTCGATCATTGCTGATTGTTGATTGCTTGCTAACAAAGGGTTCTTGATCGCCATCAATCACCAATTTATTGACCATATCCCCTCCACTAATATAGCTTTATTCTTCTAACTATTTCGAGTGCCAGGCTAATCGCAGTAGCATAGCTGAGTTGTCGTTAACAACGATTGGAATGAGGCGTCTGCAAGATTTCGGTTGGCATTCCTTGGTGTCCAGCTGAACTTAAGATGAGTTTCAACGAAAACCTCAAGTCGAAGATGCAATCAGGTCTTTGTCCTATTGTCCCTATTGTTGGTGAATTGATATCTTCTTGAAAGGATGGCGTCTTATCAGTACACTCCTATAAATTCCCAGGAACTTCAAATTCGAGTGTTACATATTCTCCCAAAGAGTCACACGGATTTGACAAGCTCGGATAGGCTGCCCAAGCAACTTGATACAGGTAATTGGGAAGATGATCACAACAATGCGTATCGCAATTACTGACGCTACCACAGTTTCTTGCACTCTGCACGTAGTATCTTTGAGAGAAGCCCCAGACTATCATGCTTTGTCTTACTGCTGGGGGGACCCCGATCTTCCTCGGGCACAAATTTTGCTCGACGAGACAGAAGTCGAAGTTACCATTAGTTTGGAACAGGCTTTGAAGGCATTTCGGCATGAGACAAAACCGATGGTTCTCTGGGCAGATGCAATATGTATCAACCAGAATGATCCGGAAGAGAAGGCAGAACAAATCAAACTGATGAGAGATATCTACAGTTGTGCCAGTATCGTGGATGTATTTCTAGGCGAAGGAACTCCTCAAACTGACGAGGCTATGGACGCGGCTCTGATTATAGGACAGGCTGCGTATGATGCAGGAATTTTTTCTGTTACAGTGGATAGTATGAGAGATTGTGAATTTTACATTCGAGAAGATCAAGAAGGATATGGATTTAATCGTCCAAAAATAGACGATCCGCTTGCTAATATAAAACGCTCGCTGTATCAACTTGCTATTGATATTGGCCTTGACTTCCCATTTCTCGGCTGGCATGAAATAGGGAGTCGAGATTATTGGAACCGACTTTGGATCATGCAGGAATTCTGCCTTGGCAAAGAGTTGATGATAACATGTGGTCAAAAGACGATACCATTTCATCCCTGGTTCGAAGCAGCTTGGATTTTCTTTGCCATGCAGTCTGCAATGATCATTCACACATACGGTCTCCAGAAAACAGCTCATGATCCCATCGTATCACCAATTCTTCAAGAGATTGCAAGATGTTTAAGTACTGCCGCTATAAGCCTGAACCGACTTCTGGGGACGCGAAAACATCATCGCAAAACCGGTGGATCTCCTCTTGTCAAACTGTTAGAAAGAGGTTGCATCCAAGCCTCCAAAGATTTAGTCAGAAAGGCAAGATATCCTCGAGATAGGATTTATGGATTGTTAGGAATGGCTTCCGATGCCCAAACTTTAAACATTCAACCCATATATACCAACATCGATTCGGATGAAGAGACAGTACAGATTTTCACATCTGTTTCTCGAAAACTGTTGGTACAGAACAACGGGGATTTGTTGGCATGGAATCAACAACCCAAAACTTTGGAAGGTCTTCCTAGTTGGGTTCCAGATTTCACAAACACACTGCTAGAACCATCTTGTGAGACTAAGAAAGCGGCTCTCTTCTCTGCTTCGGGTCAATCTGAACTTTCGGTTGTCCCTGCATCGGAAGAAAAAGATCCGAGGATCATTGGAATGAGAGGCGTTAGAGTCGATACTGTTATGGCGATTGGAAGTTTGTTTACTGTAGACAACAGACAAGGTATCATATCTCGTACTACCGACGAATACCTAGCAATCCACGCCAATATCATGCGGTACTTTGATGAAATAACACATTTCTGTGAGCAAGCTCAGGCTCTAAATGCGAAAGATGCTGCATCACCGCTACCGCTGGACGAAATGAAATGGTTCGGAGCCAATTGGCGCATTCCCTGCGCAGACCAGACCGACTCCTTCACATTCCGCATGCGCGCTTCTCATACCTCTTTAATGGGCTATAACGATCTTCGACGTAGTATAGAACTCTATTCCGATAATGCGAGAAGTATTACGGACAATCACTTGAGCGAAGAAGAATTTGATGCAAATACTGAGGAACATATAAGATGTGTTCAGACGGCTGCGTATGCTTCGTACAAAAATGCAATGAGCTATCAGCAAAACAGAAGACCGTTCATATCAGAACAAGGATATGTAGGTCTTGTGCCTGGACAATCATTGCCTGGGGATGTTATAGTCATTATCTTTGGAATGGTCCAACCTTTTGTGGTAAGGAGTGTTGGAGAAGATAGGTGGGAGTTAATAGGAGAAGCTTATGTTCATGGGATTATGGATGGAGAAATCATGAAGGGTGATCTCCAAACGGAGGACTTTGTTTTGGCATGATCTGGAATTTTACCAAGGGCTTCCTTGAATGAGGTAGTTGCTGTTTGTTGTTGTTTATGCGTGCTGCGTTTACAAAGTTATGTACGGAGTATTGGATCATATGATTTCTGATCAAGTGGAGACCGTTTGTGATGTTTTCATACTGCAAGTGAGGAAACGATCCAGGATCTGAAAGTGGGATCAAGGAAAATACAACAAATTAAGAAAACTCACATAGAGGAAAAGATCATCTCCTGCCACCCATTTCCCTCCCATTTGTCTCACACGTACTGATAAGCTTGTGGTGTTCCCAGCCAAGAATTTGCATCCCATCTTTACACGTTCTATTGACGCAATCTCGTCACACTGTTGCAGCGTCCCACCCTTTCATTTTCCTTCTCAAGATACTCGTACTGTTAGAAAGTATGCAACTCCAACACTAGATGCAAATACCACAAGATGGTAAACTACAAGAGGACTAACCCGGTTGTCCTAGCACCGGAGTTGCATACTTTCTGGCCGCACGAATACGTATTTGCCATTTGATTGACGATCATATTTGGAGGATTCATTCGTCAATTGAACGATCTATAGACACCGCCCTTATGGTGCTCAATTTCCATGCGTGTTAAACTTGTTTCAATAACAACTCGATAGGGTTGATCCAACTTTGGATGCCCCTGAAGAAAGGAAGGCTATCAAAACATCGCAGAAATAGGTATAGCAGAGTTGCGAGGGGTGTCCAGTTGGTAAATGAACCCTTCTATATACGAAGCGGTGGCCACGGTATACTTACAAGTCACCACTGAGCAGCGCAGGGAACTGGGGTTGAATGGTGCGGGTAAGGGGCAAACTGTTGTTCCGACTCCACATCCCCACTCTCAACCCCCGGTGCTAATGAATTCCAGGGAGCCGGATCTCGCGGGTGTAACGGCCACTAGGGACGTGGATACTCAAAACTCAATGATTTGATGCTGGGGGTGTGTAGAGAGTGGAAATTGAACCGTGATTTCGTTGTTGGCGAGGAGTCGAGGACGGCGGATTGTATGTACGAATATGCTCTGGTGAAACTATGACGGGTCCACCTCGAAATTACAGTGGGTGGACTGGGAATGGAGGAGTAAGGTAGTTTTCTGGTTGGAGTTAGGAAAACTCTTTGCCTGTTCATCTTCTTGATGCATCAGTCTAACTTGAAATCTGACTTCACTCGTCTCCAAATCTACTCTCCTCTCCTTCTTTGAATGATGTGAGAGAAGCAGGAATCTGAGAGTGTGTATCTCTCAGGAAATTCTCATTAGCAATGCTCCCTCGGTTTACCACTCACCTCTCACTCTGTGCATCAGCGTACATATTTGTTGAAGAATCGCATAATCTCACATACGACCATAGACTGAAGAGAATTGGGCATCCCGTCCGCTCTGCCATACACAAGCTTCAGATCGGTGGATTAGTAGTTGGGTGGGTGACCACCAGCGAATCCCCACTGTTGTATGTCTTTTGTCCTTTTTGTTTCCACCTAGCCTCCTCGCAAGTTACCACCCGCCCAAATCGGAGTCCGTCTCCTTTAAATCTCCAGCAAAGCATTTTCCAAATACCACACATACCTAGATAACAAATAGCATTTACTGAAACGAGACCCATCGATTCGAAACAATTATTTTAGTTTCTGAATCTATGTGCAACTCTTCCTCTAAGAATTCGATCATCGAAATCCAAAATTCATCTTCATCCTCATATCCAATTAATAGTGCCTTTCCTTTTCCTGCCAAGCCCTCCCCCCCGTATTTAGTGTTTTTCAGTTCCCGAGACTCTTTTTGAGAAGGTAGAGATGTGGGTTTATGATCACCATGATTACCTGGTCCGTTCATATACTTCGATTGTGTGTAGATCTTGGTGAGCTGAGCTGAGCTGGTATGAACCGAGCAGTATGCGAACCGTGCTACTTCAATTCAACCTTTCGGATTGGGTTTCTTGCGAGAGTAGAATTTGAGAAATTTGATCATTGATGTGGCTGATTTGAATGTGTGAATGGATTGGATAGGTAGGTGAATGAATGAATGAATGAATGAATAGACGGACATTAAACACATTATTCGATTGCTCGTTTAGGGAATTCTTGTATCGTCCCTTGGTCCATCTATACATTCATACATTTGATAAACCATCCAAACCTTGGAATATGTAACCATTAGACGCCACAACATCATTATGAAAATCCCAAGAATACCCGCCAGTACCGTAGTATATTTTTAAGGCCCTCTAATAATCAATACCCATGCATGAAAATAATATCGATCGCAACCTATCCCTCGAATTGGCGGGCTTTAAAAGCCATGTACACTCGGAGCCCTTTCTCCTCCCCTCACATCTCTGCTTCCCCCACGCACACTCACGCCCTGCGGCACCCCCATCTCCTCGTCAACCTCCCCCTCTCTCCCATAGCTAACATCAACCTCCACCGTCTCCTTGATCCCAAATCTCCATGCCTCTCTCAATATGCTCTCATCACTTCCATTATCCATCCCCGACGCATTTCTCTCACTATTCACTTGCGTGTTATAACTTGACTTTCCACCTCCTCGACTCCTTTCGTTCGCGGAGAACTCATCGCGACGCAATGAACTTAATGCATATCCACCCCCTGATTTGCTTCCGCTTTTGTTGGGATAGGGACCACTTCCTTCGTCGGAAGACTTTGTTTGGCCTCGGAGTCGCTTGTAGAGTGGTCGAAGAACGGGAATGCAGGCACATACTATGGCGACAAGAAGTTCGCTGGAGCCCCAAAGAATGAGAGGTACTGTGTCATCTGTGGGCTGGTATGAATTTTGTTTCTTTGGAATCATGGTGATTTCTCGTGAAGGATGCGTGAAAACTTACAAGTATAATCGGTTCGAGATGCCAGACCTCCTAGCTCAATGGCCCGAACAATACCACACATTCCCGCACTAAATAGAACTTCCATCAGCATGAAGTTCAAAAAGTTCTCCACAGCTCCTGATTCAGGAAAACTTACAAAACACCCAACGTGAGACCGAAGGAAATAGTCAACCTCTCCTTCTTTTTGAGTTGAACAGGCGCCAGAAAGTACCATGGAAACAATGCCAGAGTAAAATCCATCATCGCTGTATAGCTTCCCGAGAAAATTGCATTCGCTGTGAAATTGAAGTTGACAGTGTGAGGGAGTGATGGATCAAAGACTGCCGCAATGGGAGAACTTTGGAAGAAGTCGAGAAGGGCGCAGGAGATACAGACAATAAATGTACTGACGATACAAACCCAGAGGAAGACTTTATGCCAGGGAAAAACGACGAGGCGCAGGAGAAATACAGCTACGGCGGACTTGCTGGTGGCGATGGCAATGATATTGCATGTTTGGCCAGCGATTTCCATCTTGTTCGACATGACAAATCTAGAACGCACGAGAATCAGTTCTTATTCTTCCACATAGTTTAGTACAGTAACTGCATCAGGCCTGCATCAAGAAATGAATGAAGATATGGAGATCGAAACATTCAAACTAAGTTGAGCATAGGCTGTTTAATCTGTAAAGGATGAGATAACTCACTGAGCAGGCGTGATATCGGCAAAATGAGATCCCAATCCTTGGGTGGCTGCCGCCGTACAGAAAGCTGTATATGCCACGAACAAGACCTATGATAATTGCTTCGTTAGCATTGAATGACAAAAGATAGGTTCGCAGTTAGCACTCACAAGACTGGCGACAATAAGCCAATCATCATACCCCGTAGCTTGAACGATGTAGTATCGAGTGTACATCCGCAGCCCTACAAAAATGGCTGCAGCGAATGTCTCAATCCACATCACCAAGATAATGATAGGACCTAAAGCTGACAAGTGACCCATCGTGCCAGCGGGCTGGTAGGCCCTAGACGTAATGTATATCTGCCTTTGGAGTTTTCTCACTATAACTGTACCGTCCGATACTATTGATGTAAATATATCAAGTTGCTCTTGGTATAGATAATTCTTGCTGTGTCGGTATTTGTCAACAAACTTTTGCTAATAAGATACAAAATAATGTAAAGAATGGGGTCTGCATCTGAAATATGGACTTTTCCCTTTATTTCATCAAGTAATATAAAGATTAAAAAAGTAATTCTCTGCATAGGGAGCAAAAGTCTGGGATCCAGAGAGGATCTTCATGACGAATACAAATTCGGAACTTACTTATTCGCACAGTGTCTGTATGTTGGCCGGAGTTTTAACCTAGGGGCCCGAAAATGGGAAGTTAAATTTTATGAATGTTGATGAGCGGCACTTCTTGGCTGGTTCCTTTTTTGAGGCAACTCGTGCTGCATGTTTTCTTCTTTGCTTGCAAGTAAATACCATGAAGAATCCAACGGGAAAGCTCATCCCTGGTGGCGGATAGCATTACATGAAGTAGAGCTGAGTCGATCCCAAGATGTGAGCCTATCGCGGGTGCCCTAAAAAAAGTTCCAACAATAGGGATAGGAACTTCTGTAGTAGTTGATGGGGCTAGTTGCATGTGAAGAGATGCTACTGGAATGGTTTTCAGTGGAGCCGTGTCAGAATTGGATCAGGGACTGATATGCTATATACGTATGTGAAGTTGAAATGTGGAGACTAATCACCGATAAAAAACCTTTGGATATCAAGGATTGTGAATGAACTGCTTACGGCAATTATTTTACTTAATAAAAGTCGGTTGTCCTTTGAAAGTTCCGAACTTTCCCACAAGTCCATTGATACTAAGAAGCCTTACTTTTACGGATAAATAATGAGACCCTGAAAGAAAGGTCCATATGGTGTGCATTCAAGTAAATTGTGACAATCCAACAACTTATTTCGCACTGGCATTGCTTCTGGGGTGTTTTCCTGTGGAAAATCTCTAGCTACCTAGACAAGTTAACCGCCACATTAAACTCTCCAAACCCGAAACTCTTGAAAAGCAACAGTATTATTTCGAAATTGAATAACAAGATGAAATGTTGATCAGAATCTTAGAGAGTTTAGAATAGCTATACTCGTACACTGTAATCATTTCATTATTGTGACTCAACTCATGATTAAGAAACATTGATAGTCCAATCCAGTGAAAATTATTGAAAATTAAGTGATTGACACTTTTTCCGTCCAGCTGGGGAAAAACTGCTTTTTCTTTCAAATGACCTTGATATCGACATGGAAAGATGCCATCAGTCATTATTGCTAAGGTCAAGAATGCAGAGTACTGCAGCTTCCAAGGATCCCTTGATAGGTTGCAAGGAAAGTTGCAAGGGCCAGGGTATCCGGCCCGCAATTGGAATACGGAATCTCTTCGTCGTTCCGAGAGTGAAGCGGTTCCTGACTCTCCATCTTCATGGCACGATTAATGCATGTCGATTCGGCTTACATAGGAAGCAGACTCGAGGCAGAATGCCAAAGATGTGCACCATTCGAGGGAAGTAAAATGGAGACTTCCAATTCCATATCCACTATAAAATTACGACAAGGAAGAGGAAAGGAAAGCCGTGCACTAAATTGGCAAGTTCCCACTTGGTACCTCATCCCGCAGAGCACATAACTCCACAGATATCCATATGAGAACGGGCATAGGACCCATATATAATATAAACGAGCTGTCATTGGCACTCCACAATCCGTTGAGCTATTGTGGACCGAGGCTTGTTTACTTCCAAACGAGGGGAGAATAACGTGGAACCTTTGTAGTTTAGTATCACCATGCTAGTCGTGCATGTCATCGCGAAGTTTAAACACTGTTCAACAACTGGTGTTACATAAACCTCTCCTTGTCACATTCGCGATATGGATCATCCTTTGAACTCCTGTAGCAATGTCTTCAATTGACGGCCGGTCTGGCGTCAGCGCCTGTTCTTGGAGTCTCTTCCATATGTTTCAGAGAACAACCCCACTACCGTGTGATTGTAACCACCGCAAATTGAGGGTTGCTCCCCGTGTGACCCACTGGAAAGGCAACATTTGGCGGAAGATCATGCCTCTTCGATAGGAACTTACTCCGTCTAGTGGTTTGCAGACAGGCTCAGAGTAGATAACAAGCCCGGGAGGTTGAAAGCGCTTTTGTCTTTCTCGAAGTATATAAATCTCTTGGGTGGCGTACCCGATCATCTGTTTCTTCTTGAATTGATCACCTCGTTTTTGTTCAAGGCATATTTCTTAACATCTTAATCCACATTCTTTCCTCGCAAATCAAAAGAGATGGCGGCCCCTCTTATTACCACTGGCACCCCTCTCGCCCTTCGTGTACCAAACGCAGCTACCACACCAGCAGCAAACGATCCTCTTGCCTTGCCACCAGGAACTACTTCAGAGAAGTTCGCAGAATTCATTTCTCATGCTGAACGAACAACTGGTGCCGAAAATGTCATCATTATCAAGAAGAAAGAAGAGCTCACAAAGGAACTCTACACTGACCCTTCCAAAGCGCACGATATGTACCACCTCTTCGACAAAGATTACTTCGTCGTATCCGCCACCATTGCACCCCGCAATGTCGAAGAAGTCCAAGCAATTGTTAGACTCTGCAATGAGTTCGAGATCCCGCTTTGGCCATTCTCAATTGGCAGAAATGTAGGATATGGAGGAGCAGCTCCAAGAGTTCCTGGTAGCATTGGTTTGGATATGGGCAAAAATATGAACAAAGTGCTAGAAGTCAACTCTGAAGGGGCATATGCGCTATTAGAGCCAGGTGTGACATTCTTCGGTCTATACGACTACTTGAAGGAGAAGAAGCTAGACGATCAACTCTGGATTGACACACCGGATTTGGGTGGAGGTTCTGTCGTTGGAAACACTATTGAGCGTGGTGTAGGATATACTCCATACGGAGGTTTGTGATAACTTGCATCTGAGAATGGGACACTTGCTGATGCTTCAAGCAGATCACTTCATGATGCATTGCGGTCTCGAGGTTGTGCTTCCAACCGGAGAGCTTATCAGGACAGGCATGGGTGCTTTACCCGATCCAACGCAACCAACAGTTGAGGGCGGAAGTTTAGATCAACAACCAGGAAACAAGTGTTGGCAGGTATGCTTAGTCTAAGGACGCAACTTAGAAATGTTTCAAGCTCATCTTATTCTAGTTGTTTCCTTATGGTTTTGGGCCATACAACGATGGTATCTTTTCACAAAGCAACCTTGGTATTGTGACGAAGATGGGCATTTGGGTAAGTAATATGAACACCTCCGTCCTTGAGCTACGACTCTATACTGACCGAGATAATCTTAGCTTATGCCAAATCCGGGAGGCTATCAACCTTATCTCATCACTTTTCCAAAGGATGCCGACTTGCCAAAGATCGTTGACATCATCCGTCCCCTTCGATTACAGATGGTCATTCAGAACGTTCCTTCAATCCGACATATTCTGCTCGACGCAGCAGTGATGGGAACCAAAAAATCATACTACGATGTTGATCGTCCTCTTAATGAAGAAGAATTAGATGCCATAGCCAAGAAACTCAACCTTGGACGCTGGAACTTCTATGGTGCTTTATACGGCCCCAAACCTGTACGCGATGTCCTCTGGCAAGTGGTTAAGGATGCTTTTGGAACTATTGAAGGTGCCAAATTCTTCCTTCCAGAAGATATTAAAGAGAAGTGCGTTCTTCACATTCGTGCAAAAACCCTACGAGGTATTCCAACGATTGATGAAATTTCCTGGGTAGACTGGCTTCCCAATGGTGCCCATCTTTTCTTCTCGCCTATCTCGAAGATCAGTGGTGAAGATGCAAGCAAGCAGTATGCTCTCACCCAAAAGATGACTCTAGAGGCCGGGTTTGATTTTTTTGGAACATTCACCATCGGTATGCGCGAGATGCATCATATCGTATGCTTAGTATTTGACCGTGAAGATGAGGATCAAAAACGACGCGCCCACAAGCTTATCCGGGAGCTCATCCAAGTCTGTGCCGACAACGGATGGGGAGAATATAGAACTCATATTGCCTTGATGGATCAGATTGCAGAAACTTATGGTTGGAATGATAATGCGCAGATGAAGTTGAACGAGAAGATCAAGAACGCTCTTGACCCCAAGGGTATTTTGGCACCCGGAAAGAATGGTGTCTGGCCGGCATCATATGATCGTTCAGCCTGGAGATTAGATGCCAATTCCGACAGAACAAGACCTTGATCAATCAAAGGATCAGGTAGACTATAATCATGTATATTTTACGAAAACAAAAAAATAATCGAGAACATACATATATACATGCTTCAAACGCATTGCATATGCCAGAAGAAACATAAATAGTAGTAAAAGTGTTTCAGGACATAGCCCATTATCACCAAATCTTTTGAATGAGGTCGAAATCATGTAAAATGCCTACATCTGAAGCTTTCTGATAAATTTTAATTGAAATGATTGTGATTGCGATTAACTTTGATCAAGTGATTTTGATATGACCCAGCAAGATCACGTGATATGTCCAGATTTACTGCTGGGCGGAGGGTTCCTTCCATTTACACATCGACAAAATTGAAAACTAATTCAAGCCATCTCAAACCCACCTCAAAATACAATGAGTGAAACGTATAATTCCCCAAGCATCAAATATATGCACCGAAGATATGTCAAATTTCGTCAAAGGAATGAGAACTGATTTTCGATTTCTTCCAGTGAACCACCCGTTGATAAACGTCCAAGTGTGGCTGAAATCCTCGCACATAAATCCTACCCAGATACAATATGGAGACTTACCCCAACGCAGAGTGGAAAGTTGCCGATTGGAGTTGGTAGAGGAGGTCCGTTCAAGATAGACTGGGAGGTTCATGGCAGTGGAGAGACGAAGGTTGTGGTAAGTGGACAATCTTGGATTTTGGTGTAACGTATATCACATGCAAGTGCATGGCGGACTGGAATGCGGAGAATGGGTAGCTCAAAGCTCACGAGTATTGAGACTCGTACATGAGTGTTATTCATGCTTCTGCTCATCCCTCTAGCTTATCGCCGGCACTGTTTGCATCTCCGCAAACTTTTGACCTTATAGACGAAACTTGGTCTCAATTAGGTCACGTGTTTCGTGCATCAACATGCTAATCTGGAGTTTTCGTCCAGTGGATTATGGGCTTAGGTTCTAACAAGTCAACATGGCAAAGACAAACCCTGTACTTTGGTCATGAAAGAGGAGATAAATATTCCTCGTTAGTATTTGATAATCGAGGTATGGGCGGATCAGACACCCCCATCCTACGATATTCTACCTCGGAAATGGCCAAGGACTGTATCGAGCTACTCGACCATTTAGGTTGGACGAAGGACAGACAACTTAACATCACTGGAGTTAGCATGGGTGGAATGATTGCACAAGAATTGGTGAGTCTCCAAATATCTTATCAATTCCATCATCCAAGACTCATTTGACATATAGGCATTGATGATACCAAACCGAATTGCTACTCTCAACTTACTTTCCACGGCACCTTATATCGAAAATACGACTAGCTTCTTCGAAAATTTGCGCACAAGAGTTATGATGTTTGTCCCCAAACCACTTGATCGATCTGTTTTGGATGCATCGTTGTCGTTGTTTCCTGCGTCATGGCTATCATTACCAGATACTAGTCCGTTATTACTCTCTTTACCCTTGTGATGCACTCTATATACGCCGTTGTATTTTATTTTATTTCCACGACTCTACTTCCTCTGCTCCAAAGATCTAACATCAAAATTAGCCCATCTGCCTTCGGATTCAACCCCCTTGGTTGAATCACCACCAGGTCATCCTTTTCCCTATGCACACTTCTCTACCAATTACGAGCGTTTTGCTGCTGCTGAATTAACCAAACGACTCGATCCGAAAGCTTTCAAAACGTACGGGTTTCTGCTCCAGGCTATTGCTGCTGGTTGGCACCACAAGAGCCCTGCGCAATTGAAAGAACTAGGGGACAAAGTGGGAAGAGACAGAATCGCAGTCATGCAGTGAGTATTTTAACTAATTGATGAGTTGATACATTCGACGTTCTGATGACCGAATAAAGACTAACATCCCACATAGTGGCACACGTGACCGACTTATATCGTTCCCTCATGGGGAGAAACTGATGGCATTTCTTCAACCAGGTAGAGCGGAAATCCGAGAAGGTGTTGGGCATGCAATTCCTATCCAGGAAGAAGATTGGTTTCACGAGAAGATGGTGGCATTTTTTGAGGAATTTAATTGAGATAAAGAGGAATATAGATTCAAACACATCTAAAGTACACTATATTGTCAATACATAGATACCTTCATCATAGATCCGCATCTTGTCCATCACTACATCTACCCCTAACCTTGACTCTTGATGAGTCTTCCCTATCAAAAAGGTGCATGTCTATCTGAATGTTCATTTTCACTTACCGGGCAGGATACCTGGGCTGGAGAGTTGACCTAGCATCTCTATCTATTAACAATGAACAATGCCGTACGAACTACCCTTACAGTCTTCACCGGATCAGTAATGCTTTCAAAAGAACGACGGATAACAAAAGAGATATCTTGAGACACCTGGGCAGACTGACATCTCGAAAAGGTTCTCGAGTGGCTGTGCCACATATAGATTGACAAAACCCGTGGACATCTAACAACTTGGGCGACACCAGCCACATCTGCGGAAGTGATATATCGCCGGGGATATCAAGATTTCTAATTCAAAACTTTGCATCTCCTTCAATTCAAAACCAAACCATGTCCCAATCGAAGAAAAAAGATACAAGACAGCTAGTGCGATCGAATTGTTAGCAATCTTTTACTTCATTTTGCACAATCATCACTGAAATATTGATATTCCAACTGATCTCTCCATGTTCTGCACACACTTCTTCATTGATATGGAATTGAAAGACGATTGCACGACCTATTCAACGATTGTCAGATTGCAATTGGCATTTAATCTTCCTTTGAGGACGAAAGGAGTAGGGTAAAGTTAGCCGCATGTACCGCCCATTCATGGAAACAAGATCCGGTTGCGATGATAATTGGATGAAGATATAACGTTCCCGTTTCCCTTGCATTCTACTAAACTGCAACCGACCCACCGGACAAGCAAAGTTAGCAAGTTTTTTGACTTTTTTAAGTCCCGATAACTTTTCGGATTGGTTGATACGCATAGCAGATTGTCGGAAATGTATCCATTCTTTCTCTGCTTCGTCTGGTGTTTCCCGAAGAACGAAAAAAAAAAAACCTTGGGAGAATTTCTTGTTCTTGATATATACGGCTTTGTGTCTAGTCAAACTCTATCACGTTCGTATCCACTCGTAAGGTTACAGAAGAATTTTGTATTTCGTATGCTCTCTTCTCTTAGGAAAGGGCGTCAAAATTTCCCCAGAAAGCGAATCCACTAAAGAAAGAACACGACTTGGAGTGCGTAACTCAACCTCTTATTTATCGCCATCTACAACTTACAAACAGTTTCTCGCCATGTTACTCCTGTAGGAATGTCGCCATTGTTTTATCAGAACCTTTCATTGCGTTCCTTGTTTTGTGATCTTCAATCATACTTGCCCAAACAGAGTAACGAAACTACCCCACCATAACACAACAATAAAGTCTCGACTCTCCTTTCGACCAGAGCTGACTGCGAGCTGACTGCCCTGCCCTTCGATTGCTATACCTATCACTTTCGGCCTGGAAGTGAGGAAGGGCTTGGGATTAGGTGTTTGGCCAGAACTGTTGCCCGAGTAAGAGAGACATACAACTTAAGTAGGTGATAGTAAAACTTTGCAATGGAACATCTGCCGTCAATACTCAAAGGGCTCGGCATAACCTCCTCAGCAGATGGTGAATCAAAAGATTCAAAAAAGTTTACTTCGGTAGCGGTGGACCCAATTTTAAGTCCTCTCGGGTCGCAAGATGATTTAAGCAGTATAGGAGTTCTCGAGTTACTCGAATCAGACGAAAGGGCGGTTTTTATACTCGACCTCGCGAATCCAGATGACACAACGCCGGTATATACGAATCCGCGATTGAAAGAATTGCAAGTGCTAGGAAGCAAAGTTGGGGAATCTCTTGATTTGCGCGCGGCAACCAAGGATGAAAAGCACAGGGGATTTTTAGAATGGGCAGGAGGTGATTTCAGCGATGGAAAAATACCTGTTACACTATATTGTGGAGTGAGATGGAGTGCGCAGACAATGAGAGATCGATGGAGGGTTATCGCTGGAGATGTAGGAGGAAGGATAGACGTTACCGGGGACAAACCTACCATTCAACGATCGCAAACTCTCTCGCCACAGAAAGCACGACGCATGTCAAAATCTGACGACGCATCTAGATCCTCACTCGAATCTCAATTAGAGGCATATCGGCTTCATCGGGAAGATACAATATCGATATTTCCACCAGCACAAGAACCAGTCACTTTGAAAGAGGTACTTGAAGTGGGAGATACTATACTTGGTCCGTTTGATATATTGGCGCCAGACACAATAGTAGAATTGTCGCCGCATGTACGATTCTTCCTCGATTTCGATTGGGCATCTACGGAGCTTGGCCCCATAGATTCTTGGCCGGTTGAGCTACGAAGAATGTGCAATTTTCTCATGTCAGACCCAAGACCTGCGGCAATGTACTGGGGTCAATCCAGAGTTATGATGTACAATGAACCATATATGTTAGTCACAGGACAGAAGCATCCAGGGATGATGGGGAAAACCTTCTCAGAGGCATGGGCTGAAGTCGAAGACGCATTTAGCGATTCATTCAACAAGGCGTATGAAACTGGTAAAGCTTCGACCATGGATGATGCAAGGTTCTTTATCGAAAGACATGGATACTTGGAGGAGACCTACTATTCATTATCGATTTTACCGTTCAGTTGCAACAGCTACGGTAGCCACCTTGCTTTGTAAGTTGGGATTTTAATTGTCCCTACGTTAGTTTGAAACAGGCACTAATTTGATGTGTAGTTACAATTCTGTATTTGACACTACTAGGCAAGTAGTTGCAGATCGTAGAATGATATTTCTATTACGACTTGGGCAGTTCATTGCTTCATCTCGAGAACCCAAGGACTTTTGGCAGCAGCTTCTACGGGGGCTTGAACCAGATCATCCAGATTTACCGTTTGCTTTGCTGTACTCAGCCGGTAATGACGTTAACGAGACCCTTTCGGAATCTTCGGCTTTAAGCCACAGCTCCAACTGGGTACTGGAAGGCTCTGTTAGATTTCCTGGTGCAGGGAAGAATGTACCGAAACATATAAATTCTGATAATCCCATGGAAGAATTTCTACCCAGTTTTAGCGACCTTGTCAAATCAGATTACCCTACGCTCTTACATCGAGAAGATGGCACTATTCCTTCATCTTTGACTACTGCTCTTCAGGGTACTCTTGCATGGGATACAGTTGTTTTCTTACCAATTAGAGCTACCACAGAAAGCGTTCTCGGCTTTCTTATCATTGGACTCAACGCTCGACGAAAATACGATGATGACTATAGATTATTCATACAACTTCTCAGTCGACAACTCGCTACTTCAATGGCTGCGGCAGTACTTGTTGAAGATGAAATCCAACGTGGTCGAATGGCTGCCGAACATGCTTACCAAGATCGTAATCGACTCTCAAAGAAACTCGAAATTCAAGCTCATGAAGCCTCAGAGATTGAAAGTCGTTTTAGAAGAATGGCTGATCTAGCTCCTGTTGGGATGTTTCATATTGGCGTTAATGGCAAATTAGTTTATGCTAACGAACTTTATTATAACCTGACGGAACATGACAGAGATACCAATACTGAGATGGGCTGGTACGAGGTACTTATGAAGGAAGATTGGCCAATCATGGATGTGCAATGGAAAAAACTTATGGGTGGGGAACCTGTCTCCTTCGAAATCCGGCTACGAGCACTTTTCAAGGGGGCCGATAAAATCGGAGATGAAGAAATCGATGGTGCAATCTGGATAATAGCAGCTGCTTATCCTGAAAAGGCGCCAGATGGTACTGTCGTTGGAGTTTTGGGTTGCTTGACCGATATCAGTCGGCAGAAGTGGGCCGAAGATTTTCAGAAACGGAAAATGCTTGAAGCGATTGAGTTGAAGCGTCAACAGGAGAATTTTATTGACATGACATCACACGAAATGAGGAATCCATTATCAGCCATTATTCAATGTGCAGACATGATCGGAATTTCGGTCAAGGAATTTGATGGAGGAACCAATGATGTTATTCTTCCAAGAGAAGCGGTTCATGGATACGCAGACGCAGCTTCGACGATCATACTATGTGCTCAACATCAGAAAAGAATCATCGATGACATTCTCACGCTGAGCAAGTTGGATTCCGATTTATTATTCGTCACTCCTACCGAAGTACAGCCATTGCCTATCATCAAAAATGCACTGAAGATATTTGATGGAGAATTGCAGAAGAGTGATGTCGCGCTTAGATTTCATGTATCACCTACATTCGAAGAACTCAATATTGACTGGATCAAATTGGATCCAAGTAGATTAGTACAGGTCCTTATCAATCTTGTCACAAATGCGATTAAGTTCACACAAACTCAACCAAAACGGAATATTGCCATCACAGTGAGCGCAGCGCTCGAGCCTCCTAGCACACCAGGTCTTGTCTACCTTCCAAGAACTAATAGTCACAAAGACAACACGCCAGATGGTGAATGGGGAGATGGAGAGATTGTGTATCTTCATATTGAAGTCCAAGATAGTGGCCGCGGTCTCGATGAAACGGAACGCAATCTTTTGTTTAAAAGATTTTCCCAGGCCTCACCACGAACACATGTTCAATATGGTGGATCCGGTCTCGGTCTCTTTATTTCTCGAGAACTTACAGAGCTTCAAGGTGGTCAAATAGGTGTCGCCTCAAAAGCAGGGGTTGGAAGTACCTTTGCATTTTACATTCAAACTCGGCGTTGTGATCCACCTGACGATAAAGATTCTTTTGTTCCTCAAATGGATGCTCAAGCGCAAAATAATATCATTACGAATAACTCTCTTGCTCGAGTTAAAGGACCTACTCGCCATCCTTTGAGAAGTCGTCGTTCTCAAAGTCCGGCTTCTTCAACACCAAAACATATTCTAATCGTAGAAGATAACATTGTCAATCAAAAAGTAGATTTTTCCCTCATACTTTTTGTTTCAGAACTTCAAGCTAATTATTCTTTAGGTCCTGAGTAAACAACTTCGTAGCGCAGGTTGTATTGTAAGCGTCGCAAACCATGGTCTAGAAGCCCTTGAATTTCTTGAAAAATCCACATTTTCAGCAACTCTACCAGAAGGCGTGTCAGGTGTTCCATGCAATATTTTATTAATGGATTTGGAAATGCCAATAATGGATGGTCTTACTTGTGTACGACAGATACGCAAATGGGAAAAGGAAGGAAAAGTTAGAGGGAGAGTACCGGTCATAGCTGTAACGGCTAATGCAAGGAGTGAGCAGATTGCTAGAGCGAAAGAGGCGGGTATGGATAGTGTTGTTACTAAACCTTTTAGGATAGGAGAGTTGGTACCAGAGATGGAGAGATGGTTGGTGAGGGGAGTAGTGTTGGATAGGTTGAAGGAAGGTGCAAGGGATGAGAGAGCTGGAGTAGAGAGGAGAGATAGTGCACCGATTTAGGGATGGGAAAGGGGAGAGGCAAATGATGCATAAAATGGGCGTTTGGATTCGCTAAATTGGATGGATAGAAACACTATATAGAGATTTGGATGGGTCAGGTATGGTATGGTATGGTATCTTCACTGCGATATTATCACATATTTGCATGGGAGAGTCTATATGGTTAGGCGTCCTACGATGATTGTTTTAAGAAGGTTGGGATATAGGTAGGTAGGTAGCATACATAACATAGCATAGCGAGGGTGTTTAGCGATTTGGAATTGGAATTGGGAATTGGAACATGGAATTTGGAATTTGATATTTGTACGGTAGTGAGCATTTTGGCATTAGGAAGGAGTATACTAGATTTTTCCTGCTTGCGTTGGAAATTTTGATATTAAGGGAGGGGGGTTGGTTAGTCATTAAGACCAATATACGACGTCGTATTTGATTTGATTTTTACTTCTATTGAATTGAGTTGAGTTGAATCTAACTGAATTGATATCTTTCTCGTTATGTATATCTGTATCTGTATCTGTATCAACTTATCTAATTAAGTACCAGCAGTGAGTGGTGTACCTCGTATTTAATGATTCATTCGTGAACTCAATAAATATACTCACTTCGCTCATCACTCACTCGTACGGAAATACTAGGTAATAATTCTGGCGGGATGGATTTAAACTCATCAATCATCCACACCCAAGCGAGTCAAGTGATCCAACCACCTGCATCCATCCATCCACTTGAGCCACACGCACGAGCCACTTATTTTTTTTTGACCCCACCGGATTCGCTCTTACCCGTCCAAAAAAAAAAGTTAGAAAGAAAAAATTGAAAGCACAGCACAAACTGTAAAAAACATTCATCCGTTCATTCATCCATCCTCCTTTCCTTACCTACCTACCTACCTACCTACCTACACAATCGTATCTCCCCTCCCCCTCCCCCTCCCCCTCCCCCTCCCCCTTCCCTCCACCCTCCCAAAAAAAATTGAACAAAAAAATCAAAAAAAAAAAAAATCAAAAAAGCAACTGATGAGAGTGGGATTCGAACCCACGCCTGTTTCCAGACCAGGAGATTGATTGTGTTAAGGTAACCTTAACCTGGCGCCTTAGACCAACTCGGCCATCTCACCGTGGTGTGTTGTATAGAATTTGTAGAAGAGGGGGGAGGATTGGGATTATATTTGGTGGATTGGGGTGGGGATAATAGTAAGTACGAGTATAAAGAAAAAAGAAAAAAGAAAAAAGAAAAAAAAGAGAAGTATCTATCTATATTAGCTTAATATAATATAATTTATATATACTATATACTATTAAGAGTATAAATATCAAGAATTTTTTAGGGGGGGAATATATATATATATATATATATATTATATAATATATTCTAATACTTTATCTATAACTATTTATATTATTTCTTATTCTTTTATTTTTCTTTTATAGGGTAATAAGAGTTAGAGGTTTAGAGGTTTAGAGATATTTAGATGAAGTAGAAGGATTTCTATAGGATTATTTGAATTAATTAAATTGAGTATATAATATATAATTTAGATTTATAGAATCTCATTATTTAAATATAAGAAATAGAGTTCCTCGTGAAATATAATTTATCTGAGTATAAGGACTGCCGAAGGCACGTCACTAGGTCCGCAGGACCTACTTCGGGCGTCGGCAGCCCGCGCACGATTACAAATTATAGAATTTTCATAGTTTACATCGTAGAGGAATTAATAAAAAGTCTTTGTACTACTATATTCTTTTAAAATATTAGCTGCGCGCTAAGAAGAACTAATACTTTAAGATTAATTTAGAACCAATTGGCTTGTTTTTCAATAGAGTCAAATATCTCAAAATAGAAGTTTTTAACAGAAATACTAGGCATTTGATGAATAATCTATTAAAGAAACGAATCAAATAACTCTGGTGGTTATTGTAACCCTAACCCACGAGCCTTAGTCCTTCCTAGTGCGCGGCTAATATTCCAAAAGAATACAGTATCTACATTATACCTAGTTGATTCATTACTAGTATCTCCAGGGCTACTCTAACACCATCTGTCTTCCCTCCTCCGGGTTTCCATCTACCTTCCCGAGCTTCCCCCTTTCGGGTTTCCATCTACCCTCCTCCTTCCAGATTCTTATTTACCTTCTTAAATAAGCTTAGCTTAGCTTATATTATACCTTCTGATTTTTTCATTTTAATAATAAACTACGAGATGTGGATAGGTGATTATTTGCAAGACGTTCCGAAATCTCAAAGTATATTTTATATTTTAATCTTATATTCAATCTATTTATCAATCTGAAAATCTTATTCTCAAAATTTTGTAACACTTCAAGATCACCAGGATTTATGTACAGACCAAACCGTACATAGAATCACCAAATCAGTCTTCGACCTTGATAATATAGAACCTGTCTCGCCTGTCAATCTAGGTTGTCTTCAAATTGCTTGCTTAGCTCCACCACTCTCGGGCTGCTGTAACGTCGTCCACAACGCGGCCACTAGTGGCTCACCCTTAACCTTACTTACATGCTTCCCGAGGTCTGCATAAATGTTCTCGTTGCTCTGATCTACCTCTATTTTTGGGCAAATAATCACACCCCTAACTCGGAGGGTTTCTGCCTCCCCATAATGCCTCTTCCGAAGTATGAGGAAAGGTCTTTTGTGAAAATCATTAAGTTAAGAGCGCTTTTGGGGGGAGGAGGGGAGGTAGATGTAAGCTCCACTTTTCACTTGAAAATTCTTGGCACTTATTTGATCGATTTTTTCTTAGTCAATAATTTCAAAAATCCCAAAAATCAAAGAAATCCGCCCTTTTGCACTTTGGAAGAGGCTGGTGTTGTGTGCCAGCACGACGCACCCTGTCTGATACTGCTTTATGCACGGATCCTGACCTTACCAACAAGTTCACGAGATTTGGAGAGAATAGCACGAAGCAGCATGCGAGAGCATAGGTTTCATTGGGTGGTGGCCCTGATTATATTGGAGTTACTAGAGCTACGTTTGAACACCCTCTACCGGAGGCTCTTCATAGATTTCAGATCCTAGTTGGACTCATGAGTCATTACCATTACTATCCTAAACATATCGCATGTGTTTGTTGTTCCTACAATTTCCCTTGCTCAGCAAGAAAAACGTCCTCCCTAAGCATAAATGTAACAGAATATTCCATCGATGGTGGAAGAAAGTTCTCCAATTGTCTTAGTTCCGCCATTGTATCCTAGGTCTAACGTCGTATCCAAAGTACCATTAGCCGACGGGGGTTCTACAACAGCAATTAGTCCCAATAATCAACCCACAAGTAGCGGGTTAGTCTTACGATTCTTGATAGTCATAGTATCAGACACCTCCTTCGTTCTGACAGTCTGGTTCTGCGCAGCCCAAAGCGTCCACACGCGATCCACCTGAGCATGATGAAAGACGAAACTGGGGTCTTGAGCAGACGCCCACAAATCATCCTGTAGGCCACCCGTAGCAGTATGGCCATTGCTGTGGAGACCCGTGCTAGCTCCCATGTAGTTACTGAAGCTCTGCAAATCTTCCGCCAACAAGTTGCTTGTGACATTCTGGTAGCTGAGATCTTGTTGCAGAATGTAGTCACGGAAGTTGCGTGTCAGGCAGCGAGGGTTGTATGCGAAGCCGTCTGAGATGGGTGCACCGTGTGGGCCGAGATGGGAGGAGAGATTGACAAAGGGTCCGTCTGTGATGCAGCCGCCGCCGGTTCCAGCTGGCCCAGAGACATTGACGATGACTGGGGTTGGGATAATTATAAAATCCGTGTAGCCTTCAACGTAAGCCCCGCTAGAAGAGGTCAAAGTTAGCAGTCAATAAAATTTTGCTTTTCATCGTGCTCAAGAGCTTTCAAGCATGAAATTGACGTCGCGTAGAGATTGGGGCACTTACTTGCCACCAATAGAAGTGTCGGAACCATCAAAGAGAGGATGCGCGGCAATGGTGTCTGTAGAGGACCAATCCCAGTAAGGTTGAGTTCCTTTGTAGCCACACTCGTCCCGAAGAGCAGTCTCGTACGCCCAGGTGTAGTATCTGTGCCATGCCAGGAAGATGGACTATATCAAAATTAATTTTTGAAACGGATTTTCAAAGCGGAGAGACCTACAGTCCAGTGAATGTAGGCTGTCTGGTTGACATGCACAGCTCCAAAGTCGTCGTGGCGGCTTCGCACACCTGGGACAACAGACAGTGGTGTAATTGGAGGCAGGTTCGTCAGGCACTGAACCGCTGCAATATACTCTTTCTTCTCTGTTGATGACAATGCCCCCCTTGAATTTGTGAGCACATTTCATTAGGAGTACTATAGGTGGCCTACCATTCACGGCGAACAAGTACGTTCTCGGAGGTACAGGTCTCAGAAGGGTTGCCAACTCGAGATTGGAGTATTTCTAGCAAGTTTGCATTGGCGTTCTCAACGAGAGCGTCCAGAGTGGCATTGGTTGAAGCTTGAACCGTGGCGAAGAGGCCGAGAGCAACGGAGGAAAGAATGGTAGAAGGACGCATTATGAATCGATCACAATTAAGGATGATACTTCGAACAACAAATACTGAACAAGTGTGCTACTCAAAGAGAGACGTGAGAAATGCGAATGAGATTGTGACACAACATTGGGAGGAGGCACCTCATTTATAGGATTTGGTGATGCATAAGAGGGACTCAAATCTGAAAATTCGATTGGAGTTGTTCATGGGTTGAAAATGTCGACATTAGAATACTCCATACGGAGGTACATGCCCTAATTTTTGTCTTACCGCCTTGAATTTACCATCAATCAAATCATTTTGCCTATACAAATTAATCCTTGACTTCGAAAGCGGCGAGACAAAAATTGGGGCATATACCTCCGTAATGTCAGCAAATTTTTTAGCGGTCTGAAGCATAACGAGATCCATTCTCAAGATAGCGCTACGGGGCGGCCCGCAGGGTATCTGTATATCATCCCTACGTGCTCGTAGATTTGACATGCCGGAGACCATCAAACTGCCGAAGAAAACCCTATCTTCTTTCAGACTAGGATCAGTATCTGGATTAATAATTATCAGATGCAAAATGATAGGATTATCAGGAGTTCAGCAATCCTATAAGATTTGATTAACTGCTATTGGCAAATCACGGATGTTCCTGATTAGCTTTAACCTTAAAGATCCTAGTTTTTAGCTGACTAATTTTTATGAATTAAGCTTCTCGGATGAGAAATAACCTTAAGCAACAGAAAATGAATTAAGTTTTTCGGATGAGAAATACTCGTACTGCCAGAAAGTATATATCTCCGATGCTAGATGCACATCGCTGGAGTTGTACACCCAATTTCATAACTAGCTTCCAAAACCTTAAATTTTAGTCCTTACATCATTTAACTTCAATACAACTTATAATTAATTTATTCTATAAATAACTTTATAATGCTATGTCCAATATAAATGGTATTTATATCAAATTGAAGCTATAAGTTAGTACTATAAGCTAATATAAAAATTAGTTTTTGCTATAGCTTTCTGGTTTTACTTAAATAATATTAGTAGAATTGAATATATATTAGAATATCAAAAAAAATTCATTATTTCAAATTATTATAAAATACTTATAATGATTTATAAAACGATTATTGTCACGGATCGGCACCCAATCGCAGCTGCGATCGCTCACGTGCGCACGCGCGCACGTGTACGATCACGTGTACATAGTTGATATATAGGTGCGCTCGACGAGCGCTTTGCTTCCGATTCTGTAGTTGTAGATTCTAAGGATAAATTGTACCCTGCTCTCGCAGTTCTTCTAAGGCAAAGCGTCACACTTTGAGAAAGGTTTTTTAGGCTTTTTAGGTGGTGGAATAACAGTATTTGGTTTAGAAGTAAATGTTTACTTTATATCTAAGACTTTTTTAGTTGATTTAGGGATTCTAGTAGATTTTTTGGGAAAAGAAGTAAATAGATCTTTTTGTTTGATAGGGTATTTAGATTTTTTAGTTTTTATAACCATTTTGTATTAATTATTTATTAAATTAGAATATTGATAATGGAGATATGAATAAAATAGTATAAATTAAAAAATTAGAATGTATATTTAAGAAGAAATCATGTGAGGACTGAAATTTAAGGTTTTGGAAGCTAGTTATGAAATTGAGTGTATACTTTCTGTCTGTACAAGTATACAACATTAAATGATTAGCTAATACGCTAACCCTAAATTCTTTGGATTCTTACGATTTGACGAGTTCTTTAAAAAAAAAGACCTTAGGATATCTGTATAATATCCCTATATACTCGTAGATTTAATAAGTCGAAAATAATAAAATTACTAAAGAAAATCCTATCTTTTTTCAGATTAAGATTAATATTATTACAATCACATACTAGAGTATATTATAGAGATTAAATAACTAGAATAAAGAAGTTAAAGAAGAAAGAGATCCTTAAGGAATCTCTTTATCTCTTATATACATCTAGTTCAAGCTAGTCTTGAACTAGGCTGTGATGAGTCATCACGTGTCACGTGATATTCGTTATAAATATCTGAAAATTATTATTAGATATAAGATAATAAGATTGTTGAGAGTTCGATATTCCTAACTATTATTCTAACGAATTTTTTTAATATATTTTCTAAGATATTATTTATAAATACTCGATATAGTCTATGTGTTTAATAAGACTATTAATAATTTTAAAAATAATATTATAAATAAAAATAAAAATTTAGAAAAAAAGTAATAATAAATAAATCAAATATATTTCTAAAACTTTTTTATTAAAAAAGAAGTAATAAAAGATTTTATGAATATTATTATATTTTATATCTTAAATAGAAAATAATTAAAAATGATTTTAACATAATTTATAATTAAAGATATTATTAAATTAAAAACTTAACATTTATTAAAAAAAAATATACATATATATAAAGTTTTTATTATAACACTAACTATATATTCTATAGTTGTCTTTATATCTTAAATATAGACTATTAGTATACTTTACTTTCTATAAATAGGACTTTATTTTTTTATAACTTTTCTATTTTTATAATACAATATAAATCTTCATCTATACCTTAACAATTTGTATTATCTTTTTAAAAGCTATTATAACTTCATTTTAATTACAAATCCACCGAAGCCACAACCTGATCACATCGATCATACTCATCGCCGCCTCGCTGTCTACCCTAGTTGCTGTTGTTCTGCATACCCTAATTGCCGTTATTCTGCGTACCCCAGTTGCCGTTGTTCTGGACCTCTGCAAAGTCCCAATCACACATCCTAAAGATAGTCGATCAAGCATTTGCACCTGGTCTATTCCCACAATTCCTGTTCTTGCATTATATGCTCAACTCTATCGAAACCGATGTCTCTCCGTTCACAGATTTGTTTAACGATCCAAACACTGCACATTTCGCAGCTGTCCAAGTTGTGTTTGAGTCGATCGAGTCGATCACAAACACACTCCAAACCCAAGCCGCCGATGCCCAGTCCAAGGTTACCGAATTACGTAGAAATCAAGGACGAGTCCTCGAAAGGGATGACGAAACACACGAAGAAATCCTCGATTGTTACAACGAGGACGGATTTCACTACCAAATCAAATGGAAACATCACCCAGCCCACTAGTACTTACGCCAAGCGCACCCCCGAATCGAGGCCGAGGCAGACCTAAAAAGCTCCGTCAGTTGATTACTACTCCCAAGAAGGTTCATTTTAATCCAATGGTAGAGATTAGAGTATTTTAGTGTTATGTTGTTCTCTCAAGAGCTAATTTGTATTGCGATCGCAGATCGATCGCCTCGAGCGGGGGATACTGTTACAACACTAACTACATATTTTGTAGTTGCCTTTGTACCTTAAACACAGACTACTAGCATACCCTACTTCCTATAAATAGGATCTCACTCTTCCATAGCTCTTCTACCCTTATAATATAATATAAGTCTTTGTCAGGGAGCGACCACCTGATAGGATTTATATAATAGATTTATTATTCTAAATATATTTGGAATACTCTATACTTTTATAGGTTAATAATAAAGTAAATTAATTCTAATATTATATTTTAAATATAAGGGTGTCTCATTCTAAATATCTTATTTAGTAAATCTAAGCAAAAATAATCATACTTTGAATTTAATTTCAATAATTGATTTAGCTACAGTTATTGTATTTCTAGTATTTTATATTTATAGATCTATATTTATAGAAAACTAACTCCTTTCTAATTGGTATATATCAAATAGATCTATATAAGACAAAGGTAAATATCAGGAAACGATTATCTAATAGGATTTATATAGTAGATCTATTTTTTCGAATATATTCGAAATATTCTATACTTTTATAAATTAGTAGTAAAGTGGATTAATTCTAATAGTCTTTACCTGTACCTTAAAAGTTTTATATAAATATAAAGAATAAACTATTTATAGTTATTAAATTTCTAAGTGTTTGATAATTTATTCAAAAAAAAATTAAAATTATAACAATTCTTAGAATCCTAATGTTTTGATTAGTTAATGAGACTGTTTAGCGAGGGCGCTTATAAATGACATCTTACTTGTAGAGGATATTAGTAGATACCTACCTAGGTAGTAACATTAATTAATAGAGGGGCAATGAGAGCAATGAGATGAGCTAATAATCGAGTTAATGTCGCCATTCAAAATTCAACGAAAAAATTTATTTGTTACTTGGGGCTTTAGGATATTAGATTATCGTATAGATTTGTGAATACAAACCTCCCTTGAAAATTGAAATATTCTACGGAGGTTGACGGCGTAAGTATTGTAAAACACACCAAAAAGCGACCGAGCTTTTCCCCATTTTTATCGTTTGGACCAATCATATCATCACGCTGGTTGAAAATTTATATGGTGAACTCCAAACGGTGAAAGTATTGTAAATTTATTCTACCCCTAGCAAAATCACTAAAATCTATCAAAATTTATATTTTTCTTTTCAGAAATACTATTCTAAGCTTATTTAGAACCTATAGGAAGCTTTAAAAGCTTTAAAAGCTTCAAAATTAAAAGAGTTGAAAATTTGAATAAAAGGGGTCAAAATTTCGAATTTTGGGGGGGATGGCTGAATATCTAGTAAAATTAGTAAAAGCAGCATTGGAATTTCGTAAAACAGCAACTTTTATTAAAAATAAGGCTTATACGACTTATCCCATCAACCTCCGTACGATACAGATGTATAGATTTTCGAATATTGAAAGTTTAAAGATCCTGTAGTACTTATTATTTCTTTCGGATCTGTCTTCGGCTTACATCATAAGAGTTGATAGAGATATCTCAGATGAAGTTGATTCTAAAGTTATCGATGATTTACGATATAATTCCGAGGTTTCTTCTTGCTTATTGGGTTTTCTATAGCGACGAAAGTTCGTTGCTGGAGTTATTTGTATATCTATATGGTTGGTATAAGAGGATTGTTTTGTTTCTCGGTGTCTGGTTTCTGATTAATTGATGTGGTGGTTGCGAGTTGAGTTTTTCCTTGTGGTTAGAGTGTCAGGTTCGTAGATGATATGGTATATAAGTGTGCTATAGAGCAAGTTGCAAGGTGGATGCAAGTTTATGTGATTAGAATCTTTGGACGAGTGTTTATGTTATTTTCTAATGGTGTATAGAATGATATTGGGCGGTATGTAGCTTTTACTTCTATCAGGTGTTTGAAATAGAATGCTATGCATAACAGAAAACTTGCAAGTCTGGAAATCATTGAAGTTAGTTAGTATGGTTGTCGGTAATAGTGTTGTCGTTAGTTTCGTCTGAGAACTATAACTGATAGAAGATGTAGACTTTTGGTAAACCAATGTGGTATTGATGGATGAGCTATGGAGAGTATATATTGGCTCATTACTCTGCAATCAAGTTGATTGGGTAGTTCCCAAAACAAAGCATCAAATTGAAGCGAATCCACGAATGCACACACGAAGTTGGATGAAGTGAAGTACACTTATTTGGAATACAAAGTCCTTTTCTCTCACCAATTCGACTACATAATTAAACAGCTGGATACTCACCTACTCACCCACTTCTTCATACAGATATCTCCATACAAATAGCAACATCAACACCCGATATCCACCCCCTAGACATTCAACCTCAAACTCGGCAAAAACTCCACCTTCACCGCTTATAAAATTCTTCGCCCTTCACTTTCCCCTTCACTCCATTCAACCTCTCAACTTATTCACTCCTACCTACCTGGAACTTCCCATCTTCCCCAGATCACGTTACATCCCTTCCAACCCAAATCTTTTGTTGCACATCTCACATTTTCTAATCTCACGATACTTCCTCAAAATCCCCCTTTCCACCAAATTGAAAAGCTTCATTTTCTTCTCTCTTTCTGCTTCAACTTAGGATTAGATGAGGAGATCAAGAAGCCGATATCTTTTTTTGGTTTTGACTCTTGAGAATACACTTTTTGGTATATCATTTTCGCATTCACTCTTATATATCTCATCCCATTTACTTCAGCACACTTCGCTTCACCCTCTTCCATTCTATCCAACCATATCGCTTCGACAACGACATGGAAGTTTTGTTGCACATCTCATATTTTCTGATCTCGCGATAGTTACAAATTTGAGGTCTTATTACAGTTTGAAAAGCTTCATTTTCTTCTTTTGCATTGCTTCAACTTAGGAATAGATGAGGAGATCAAGAAGTCAATATCTTTTTTGATCTTACAATAAAGATGTTATTCCTATATTCGCTCTCATCAATCTCATCTCAACCACTTCAATATACTTCACTTGAGGGTTTTATTATACATCTCACATTTCCTAATCTCACAATAGTTTACAAATTTAAAAGTCTTACTACAATTGAAAAGCCTCATTTTTCCCCTAATTCTATCTTCGAACCCTCAATAACAGAGAGATATTTACAAGATATATCCTTCTACCTGAAATCTTGATTTCTTACATTTTCTAACTATTCTATTTATTCATTTCAAATTTATATTAATTAATCCCTCATCTACTATATCCACTCATACACATCCCCATCACATCGTCACATCACATCACACCACACCACCTCCATCCTCCCAGCAGCTGGAGTCTTTTAAAAAATCTTTTATTACCTTCCCTATCTCACAATTACATATCTCACATCTCACAATTACAATTCCCAATCTCACAATACCTCCTCAAAATCTTATTATTTTTTATTAAATTGAAACCCCTTATTTTTTCTTCTTACTTCTATCTATTTTTAAAATCTAAAAATAAAGAAATAAATAAATATCTAAATATTCAAATATAAATTATACTATCCCCTTATTCAAAATCTTAATTTCTTCAATCTTAATATCTACCTATCTACCTACTTACTCTAAATATATCAACACTCTCGCTCTTAATTATAGATATTTACTTAATAATTTCCCTACTACATCACCTCCCCAATATTTTAACAGATTTATTATACATCTCACAATTCCTAATCTCACTATATCTCCCTATATACAACTTTCCACTAATTCGAAAAGCTTCATTTTCTTTCCTTGCCTTCCTTTCCCTTCCCTTCACTTCATCCTTAACCATATACAACATTCCTGAACCCAGGTACAAGCACAATCCCAGCCCCAATCCCAATCCCAATTTCAATCCCAAATACATTCCAACCCCATTCAGATCATCTCAAGTATAATCCTCAAATAATAGACACCTGCCCATCTACCCATCTACCTATCTATTACCACATCTACCTCCCTTGCACCACAAAGCTTCACAGAACATAAGATATTCATCATATCTTCATCCTGCAAGCCAAACAAGTAGAGTAATGTATGACTGCATCTCCCCTTCCACAACATCCACAAAATTCATCAATATTAGAAACCCCTTTCTCAATCTCCATATCTATATCCACCCCTATTCCCAACCCAATGTAAAAATCAAAAAGAAGAAAAAAACTTTTAGTACCTAATACAAGCAAATGAAAAAAACCACCAAATTGCGTAAAATGTCCCTGAAAAAATAGCTGAAGAAACCCCATTGATCCGAAGAAACAAAGAAGTATACGCGTAGGCAGCAACAAAAATATTGTAACCATTCCATGCGAACCGCGAAAATACTACCGGGTCCTCATCGTTACAAGTGTTATTCCATCTGCAAATGACCCCCCAACTTCATCACTGCGAGTATTCCTCAAAGGGATCTGCAAATATTCATGCGCATCTGGAACAATATATTGATAAACATTGAGCACTTCTCCATCACTTCCGAGTAAATCGATTGCCAAGATGAATCAATTCTTAGTAGGTTCCTCATTTTTCTTTCCCATGCGACTCCAACGAGATTCTGCAAGTGGTGCTACCGCAACAGGTTTCTTTTGCGCAACCGGTGCTACCACAACAGGTTTTGGTACTTGTACTTCAGCAGTAGGAGCTTTGAGAATAGGAGCCTCTCCTAATTTGCGCGTGGTGCTTGTATGTAATCTTTGTAAAATATCGTAGTTGTGGAAGACTACTGGTTGATGTTTGAAAGCATCACTTGGAAGAGGTCTGCGTGGTGTTCTGGCGCCGAGTTCCATTCCTAATTCGCTGGATGATGATGAAGAGGAGGATATTTTACTGTTTACAGGACTGGCTGTTTGGGATATAGCTTTGGTTACGTTAGTGTATTGTTAAAGTTAAATGAGGAGAGAAATAATTACCTCCGCTTTGAGCAACACTTGATGCAGGACTGGCTTTTTGGGACATAGCTTTGATTATGTTAGTATATTGTTAAAGTTGAATGAGGAGAGAAATAATTACCACCACTTTGAGCAACACTTGATACAGGACTTATACCGACAGCCGAATCGGGAGCATTTGGAACTTGAGTTTTGATTGGAGGAAGAGGAGTTGATCGATTAAGTTCTTCGAAAAACGATACATGTGCAATACGAGAATTCCACGTGGGATTATAGCCATCATAACTCGGGGCGCGGGTCGCAGCAGGTGTACGATGAGGAGTGGGATTTGCGGATGAAACGGTGGATAGAGTACTATGCGTACGACTAACCGTTCTCTGACTTCTGCGTCTATTGTGTTCGATGATTTTGGGTCGATCTTCATGTTTCCAAGTGGGAGGGGCGCCGAAGAGGGCATCGACTGAAGCATGTGATGGAACGTGTTTGTATGGAGCTTTGGCAGCTTCTTCTTCGGATTTCTTTTTATCCTCTTCTTCGGCGGTGACTTTGGCCTTGTTCTGTGCAATGGCCTTTTTGGTACGTCTAAGCCTTGAGAGAATCGACATTTTGGACGAAATTGATTATATGTTGTGCGGTATTATGAAGTGAAGAATCAACGTAAGATACAATGATTCAAGATGATTTGATGTTGAATACCTAGGTACTTTGAAGTATCAAATGTGATGAGATGAGATGAGATGAGATGAGATGAGATGAGATGAGATGAGATGAGAAGAAATCAGATGAAGAGATCAGATGAAGAGAAAGAAAGAAAAGAAGAAGAAGAAGTCGAACTCGACAAAATCACAAAAGCGAATACCTACTAGATAGTATTTCAAACTAAAAAGCCGGTTCGAGAAAGAGACTATATCAAGATATCTAGTATGTATCTAGTATGTACGCAAGAAATCGATCTACCTACTAGTACTAACCATCAAACTAACCATCAAACTAACCCCCCGCCGTTTTTTTCTCTCCACCTTCACTTCCACCTTCTTATTATCAACTATCGATACCTACTAGGTAATTCCACGCCAATTCCATCAATTCCACACCAATTCCACCTCGAGTAATATCTAGCACAGCACTAGATATATCTATCATCCACATCATCCACATCCATCCATCCACATCCATCCATCCCACCCCATCCACCCCATCCAAGTCCAGAATAACCAAGTTTTTCATCCTAGATACCTACCTACCTAGCATGAAGATCAGAATTTAATTCACATACCCACCTACCTACACTACCTAAAATATTCCTACAGCATATCTACCTATAAACCCAAGATATAGTAACCTTACATCATAAAATCAAAGCTTTAGGAATACTACCCGAACCATACCAGAAAAATGGATTTTGCTACTCGTATAATAAACATAATTACTATTGGATTAGCCATACCCCTTCGAGCTCTGGCGTCACACTTATCATACATTATATGCCGAGGAAGACTAGCTAGTACCTTCCTCTGTTGGGATTTCTAGGTTATCTTGGGATTATTTCGACGCGTCACCTGTATAAATTTTGGATTTTGGAGTTTGGATTTCTCGATTGTAATAAGGTTATAAATAGGGGGGTGGGATTTGATTATATGATTATATGAAGATTTAGATAGATAGATAGATAGATAGATATATTAAAATAAAATAAAATCACTCTCCATCAACCTTCCCATCTCCCATCTCCCATCTTCCATCTACATTCCCAAGCTAAAAAAACAAGTATACCTCCCTACCTCCCTACCTACCTACCTACCTACCTCCCTCCCTACCTCCCTCCCTACGTATTAAATTTCCCCTCACATATCCCTCCAAGACACCGGAGGGAATTCAATGGAGAATATAGGGAACTACCTAGTACCCAGCGAGAGCTTAGTTCCAAGAATGTATTGATATGATATGATAAACCTCATAGATCATAGATCATAGATCATTTGGCATGTACACTACCTACCTACTACCTAGGTAAAGAGAGGTAGGTAGTCTTCTCAACAACGTACTAACCGGTAATAAACAAGACAGACCAATTCGAATTCCACCATACAATAAAATCTAGATCACCTCTTCAATCTCGAATCTCAAATCTTGAATTGAACAGTCAACATTCATCATTCAACCGTCAAAATGCAAAATTCAAAATTCAAATCCACCGATTTACCATCTACCATCTACCATCTAGAGATTTTGATAGCTTGACGGGTGGATACCTACTTACTACCTACTACCTAGTGCTCTACTAAACAAATCTCCCCAACCATCCATCCACTCAGCATCCACAAAATTTTCCTGCTCCCCTCCTCTCCCCTCTCAACATGGGAATTCTCCGGCGCAAACGTGTGAAAATTTGTTGGATGGGATAGCACGCTCAAACCTTAAATTTCACGTATGATGTATGATGTATGATGTATCGTAGGACATTCACACATATAATCTTACCTAGTAGATAATAGAAGTAAGCTATGTGATCCTATTTTCTGATAATGATATGATATGATATGTGTGATATGTGTGATCTAGACTTACTGATCACCTCGTATCTTCCAGTCACGATTTGGTTCTTTGGATAAACATTTCGACTTACCTATCCGGATTTTTGGTGCAAGCAGCCAATTAACACTTCGATAGGATTATCTAGCTTATCATAAGCCTCCTGAGAGTATGATCTTGATTATCAATTTCATTTCCACTGTGTATCGATATCTGGAAGAGTATTCGGCGGATCACTCGCCGAACAGTCATTTTTAGACTTCCAATTTTATTCGAGTACTCGGTGTCTTTAGTGATCCTTGGTACCTCTAACACATGTCGGTACATACTAGGTAGACATGAAAAGAGCATTACCCAGTACCAAAGACCATATGGTTTTGGTAGTACTTACCACCAAAACCATGGAAATCATGTACGAATCCGTGTGCGATGGAGCTTGCCAGGATATCATTTGTCTTAGCCCCATCTCGGCTATGCAACACATCAGGGAGGAAGAGATGGTACTGCAAGTGATCAGACCTTTGAAAATTTACTAAGAAATCTTCCGATGAACTGGTATCGAAGGAAGCTTGAAACAGTCTCTCGGTCGTTACCCAAAAGTATAAAATGCCATGTGGGAAATGTTTTGGGAAATAGTTGCAGTCGGTCGATATAGAGCTTGTTGAAGGTATGTGCGAATTTGTGGAAGTTTATGAAGTATGAATTGTGATGTCTCTCAGAAAGATAGACTAACTCAACGGAAGACTTCCTTCCATCAAAGAGAGACCATTACAGAATGAGAACATATCTCAGGAAGATAGAACTATCCACCAAAATGTTAGACCTCAACGTTAAATGAGGCTGAAGCCTTGAGCCATTCTCTACTCGTCGTATCGTTTGCTGCAAAGATTGATCACAAATACGATACTCAAGTACCGGTATGCATTAAAATGTAGTTGGAATAATCGATAGATCAAGAGAAAGTTTTGTTGTTCGGCCCATACCAAGGTTGTCGTTATCAACAAGGACGGGAGGGAAATTTGCTATTGCACTGCACGGCACTGACCTGATTTCATTTATGATGAGAAACGCTCCAATCATCATAAACGAAGATCCAACTTGTAACTGCAGCCTCCCGCGTATGCATATTCTCCCCCATGGTACGATTTGAAGCGTACCCAGTATGCATAACATACCGGTGAAGCTTGTTCCTAGCATAATCCATTTGTTTATTTGTGTCTTGTTTCTAGAAAGCGGAATGATAAATAAAACCTTGGTGATTAGGTCCGATTTTATGAATCTCCGAAAGATCCGTGATTTTCATGGGGTTGTGCAAAGCGTGACGATTCCGAGCATTGAATTGCACCCATCCGGAGATTTCAATTGTTCAAAAGAGAGAGTTTTCCACAGCCCAATATTGGATTCTTAATGATGCAAATCCAAGACCTTGTCCCCGAAGAATCAGAGAAGTCTAGTGAGGATAAAATCCTCGGAGAAAAAGCCATGATTCCACGGATTTCCTAGTATTCTCCGTCGCATGAGGACATGGTCCTCAATTGGAGAAATTCCGCTTTGAGTGGTATTGCTAGGACATTTTCCCATCTTCCGTGACGCCTCCCGTCTGGCCAATTGATTCGTGGATGGTGGCTGTAGAGAGAAGGAGATCTCGAACGCTCGACTGAGATATCCGGAAAAAACTAAGGAACATGTCAATTCATTTGTGGTGAAAGATTTGGATACTCATTATGATGATCATGATCGCAGGCATGTTGAGGTATTTGCAAGAGGGATGTAACGGACGGGAGCGGGGGATCGTATTCGCAAAGACCTTATGATGGACTGTTCAGTGCATACCGGTACGGTCAAATCCCAAGATAAGCAAGCCTACGCAGGACGAGTACAGAGGCGAGAGAGGCTCGAGGATTGGATCTAGGATGTGTACATTTGCATGGCATGGCATCGCATCGCATGGTAGGTGTGTCATTGAGTAGCAAATCCACCCACCAAGTCAAAGAAGGAGGGAGAATGAGGAGAATGAGGAATGAGAAAGTTTGAGAAATTCTATATTATTTCCTTAACAAATAATACCTATATATATATATCTATATATCTATATCTATATATATTAATTCTTCAAGAAATACAGCCCCCAAAGAAGTATGAATTCCTTTCATCCGCCAGAGATCTTAAAGAAAGATGGAGATGGGGGCTGAATCATAAACACTCAACACCCACCCTACGCCCTTAGCAGGATAGATAATTTAATGAACGAGATTCAATCCATCCTCAACAACTCATCATTTGGTATAAATAGTCCTCTCACCCCCAACTTCACATCGACGTGAATACCCGTGGACTTGAACAATATTGTATTCCTTCCCTTTCTTCCCTTCCCCACTACGGAGTACACTGCCCTGCATCAACTGCCGCTCAATCTATCATGCATCGAATGATCCCAGTCCGACAAGGAATATAAATGTTAACGACGGATGTGAAAATCCATTTTGGACATTCCCCATGTCTCAAGAAGCGCGTGCAAACCGATCCCGACGGAAAAGCGTTTCAAGAAATGAAGGGATGATGGATAATATCATTTTGACATCGACATGCGATTCAGTCATCACCTCCTAGGTAGGTACTCGAGGTACTCTCACATCGCAAACCTTTCCATCATTCATGCATGTATCTCTCGGAGATCGAATCCAATGCACCATACAATACAATCCATACCTAGGTATCGTACATAGCTGCCAGACGGAAAGATTCGCTTGGAAGATTGTTTATCTCCCAACATTTGAAACACCAGCACAGAACATCGGGTGAGCTCACGATTGGTTGGTGGAAGCACTGGCGAAGGAATTATTGGACCCCGAAGTATGCTAGGCTAGAATGAGACACGTGATACGGATCCCAGAGTGGGAGTGGGAGTGGGAGTGGGAGAGTTTATTAGTATTAGTTGATCCCACGGTGCGAGGGTGCCTCGGGTGCCAGTGCCAGTGCCAGTGCCAGTGCCAGTGCCAGTGCCAGTGCCAGTGCCACTCATCTCATGATAAGATCAATCCATAAATCCATAAATCCATAATATCATCAAATTATAATTATACCTGGCTCATCGACTGTGTGAGATGATCTTCCAAGGGTCCAAACGATAAATCACCGTATCGTACATCTTCCATCAAAGCCAGAGAACACACGTAAAATCAACCTGTGGCCCACCAGCCGTATGAATATGAATCCTTTCGTCCTTTCGATTGACCTTGGTAAATCATTCCACCAGTTCTTGTTGGTCACTTCAATTTCTATATTTATCACATCTTGCCTTGCTTCTTTCTGGTGCCTCACTTGAAGAGAAACTTGCTTGCCGTGCTGCCTCACCTTACCTGGCATAATTTTAGCGAGAGAATTACATGTACGGCGTACGGCGTGAGCGTGTACATACCTACATACTCTAAAGTTAATAAAAGTTGTTCCACTTACAATTTCATCATCCCGAACCCGCACGCCAACAAGCAGTTGAATTAACCCGCACAACAATCCGAATCCATCGCAATCCATCCCCATTTATTCATTACAAGCAATTATCACCGTCGCTTACTCGATTCATTTCGGATCTCATCGTGGAGAGGTCATTCCATTACCTGAACCAACTTCCCAGTTACGCGCGACTCCGAGGCGCAAACAATCCACTGTGGCGTCCGTTCTCACTCAAACGCAGTCGCAACTGTCTCTTCAACAACACTTGGATATCTCGTCGGAGGTCCTGGAATACGTGCAAGAGGAACTGGAGGGGGAACCACAACCTTTGATGATGGCGCAGGCAGGAGGGCCTAACCAAAATCCGCCAAATGACAAGAGAAGGGTCAAGGTCTATGAGTTGCGCGATGGCGACTGGTTTGATAGAGGAACCGGCTTTTGCAGAGCCGACTTTATGGTTGTATGTTGATGCTTTCTTTCTCAATCTTCACGCATGCATCTATTGTGTGCGCGCCGATTGTTCTTGTCCTTATCTCTCTCTCTCTCTCTCTCTCTCTCTCTCTCTCTCTCTCTCTCTCTCTCTCGCATTTTCATCGGGACTTGTTGCCTAACCATCTTGAATTTATATAGGATAACGGCCCTGAAAAATCAGACCCTAGAGTAATGGTGCAGTCGGAGGATCAACCAGGTCGTATACTTCTAGAGACTAAGATCGTTAAAGGAGATGAATTTCAGAAACAGCAAGGTATTTTGGATCAGCGCATGATTCCCACATTTCATACTAATGCGTGCCATGCAGAAACTCTCATAGTATGGACGGAACCGGATAGTGAGATGGATATGGCTCTCAGCTTTCAAGAAGCAGAGGGCTGCACGGCTGTTTGGTAAGTGGCATGTCGCGATTAACGCGTCACAAGATGGTTGCGCATCCGAACATTTCTGACTGATACTTACTACAGGCGATTCATCAACAACATACAAACGACTCTGGGTGGACATGGAGGAATTAGTATTGAGGGTAAGTTGAGCAACCTAAAGTTCTAATCATGATATCCTTTTGGCCCTCATGGTACTTACTATTTACTATAGAAGATATCATATCTGATGATAACATCCCCGAGCTAAACATCCCAACGTCTCTCCCCAATCCTTCATTGGGTAACCTGCCCGAATTGGAAATGCAATTAAGACAATTGAACAGCACAACATCCGGACGCGAAGCCCTTACGAAATTGGTGATCAACGAAAACTACATCCGAAGATTGATACCACTGGTCGAAGTAGCAGAAGATATGGAGGATTTACCAAGTTTACATCGACTTTGCAACATGATGAAGATTATAATTTTGCTCAATGATAATGCAATAATCGAGCATATCGTTACGGATGAGGTGGTTATTGGTGTTGTCGGAGCTTTAGAGTACGATTCGGATTTCCCAAGTCACAAGGCCAATCATCGACTTTGGTTAGGCAAAAAGGATAGATATAAAGAAGTTGTCGAGATACCCGATGAGAACATCATGAGGAAGATTCATAATACGAATCGATTACAATATCTCAAGGATGTTGTCCTGGCCCGAATCTTGGATGACCCAACGTTCTCAGTTCTCAACGGTCTTATCTTTTTCAATCAAGTGGAGATTGTCCAATATCTACAGAACAATACAGCAGTTCTCAAGGAACTTTTTGGCATTTTTGGAAACCAAGAGACAGACCAGGAAAGGAAGAAGATGGCTGTACTTTTCATACAACAATGCTGCGCTATCGCGAAGAATTTGCAACCACCAGGACGACAAACGCTATACAATAACTTTTTGAGTCATGGTCTTTTATCTGTCATTAATTTCGCTCTCAAACACAATGACGTTGGGGTTCGAGTGGGAGCTACAGACGTATTGGTTTCTATGATTGATCATGATCCTCAAATGATTCGTCAAACCATATTTCGACAAATGGCCGAGAAGCAAACCTTGCTGACTGATTCTCTTATCGATCTTCTTCTGGTAGAAGCGGATTTGGGTGTAAAGGCTCAAATAGCAGATGCGATCAAGGTTCTTCTCGACCAAGGTAGTCATGTAGGACCATTGGAAGGACTCTCCAAAGCCAATGGTGCTGAATATGCCGCTCGAATTCGAAATCAAACAGATCCTCAACATGAACTTTTCCTTAATCAATTCTATGAGGAGTCGGCGAAAAAATTATTTAAACCTTTAGTGGATTTGAAAGGACGCGAAGATATGAACTTTACTGTTCATCAAGTATCTTTATTCATTTACTTGATAGAGATTCTTTGCTTTTTCATTAGACAACACATGCACCGCAGCAAATATTTTGTGCTATCAGAAGGATTAGCTCAACGTATCTCTCAGCTTTTGGGGAGCCCAGAGAAGTACCTAAAATTGAGTAAGTCACTGCATTTTAACAGCCTTGAACTTTCTTTACTAACGAACTCTAGCTGCATTGAAGTTTTTCCGAAATTTGGTTGGTTTACAAGATGAATTTTACAATCAACAGATGATGCAAGATCATCTCTTTGAGCCAGTCTTAGACCTTGTCATTGAAACAATGCCTCGAGATAATCTTTTGAATTCAGCTTGTTTAGAGTTCTTTGAATTTATCAAGAATCAAGGTTCTAGTACAAGGGTTTTGGTCAATCATTTGGTGGAAAACTATCGAGAAAAATTTGAGTCAATCACCTATGTTGACACTTTCACAAATTTCATCACAAGGTATGATAATAATCAAGGATTTGCATCGAGTATGGACACTTCATTCCTCGACACCGAAGATGAAAGTCCGAAGAGACCTGAGACAGGTAGAGGTAGTAGATGGGGCTCAGGTATCAAGGACTTGGATGCGGATGAAGAAGCCTATTTCAATACTTCTGATGATGAAGAGGAAAAATCTCAGGATCAGAGTTTGACGAATGGGGAATCACCTGCTTCGCAGCCTTTAGTTGACTATCCATCGGATGAAGAAAATGAAAATTCGGAAAACGATATTTCTGTGGGTATAACCTCCGCTCCATTAAGTCGGAGCCCTTCACCAAAGCCATTAGCTTCCAAAGATTCCAGTGGAGATGAGTTAGTATTAACTCCTACTTCTTCTACGCCAACTCCACCAGAAAGGCTATCGGAAAAACGCAGGAGAGAAGAAGATGAAGAAGATGAACTCGGCAAACTTTCCCATCACAAACGAAGAAGTTCTACGAGTTCTACGACATCAACCAATAGCGTGTTGAGGAGGAAACCAAGCTTCAACAAAACACGAGATGGTAATAATGGACCTAAAAAGATTGCAATCAGTTTAACTCCAGCTATCAAGACTGGTGGCGATAGCCCTGGTGGCAGTTCAAGTTGACATACTGTAACGTTGATTTAAAAATCTTTTTTAATGGAAGATTAAGATTCTTCGAAGGACATTGGCGCTATTTAATTGCACGACATGGAGTTTGGGCGAAAGGAAGGGAAGGAAATGGAATTGTTGCTGATTGATTGATATAAGCATTCACTCAGTTCAAACCAGTGACAGTGATTGCTTTATTGGCTTGCTTTTAATTTTGGCGCCAATTGTTCAATTTTGCTTGCATCAAGATTCTTGGCTTTGGCTTGATTTTTTCGCTTTGGTTGAAAGGATGGGGAGGGAAACTTTGCGGAATTCACTTGATTGTCAATTACTTGTACAGTAGAATTGGGACAGCGATATTCCTGGGAATGAAGGGATGGATAGGTGGGATGGGATGGGATGGGAGGAAAATCAAATGATTAGCGAAGGAAAGGGGAGAGGGCAGAGGAGAGAAGGGGAGAGAAGTGAAGAGGAGAGGAAATGAAAAGATGAGAACAGATGAGTTGATATCAGATGAATTGATATTATCTTTGTCAAGTAGATGTTGACATTGATGACAGCATGAAATGAAGATTTTCAGCACTTTGATTGATTGATTTTGAATGGTATGAATGATTTGAATGCTGGAATCGAACTATTATGGAAATTTATTGTTGAGATGTGATGTAATGTGATGAATGAATGAATGAATAAATAACATTAACATCATGTCTTGAAGAATATATATTATCTAGATATTCTAGGAAATCTACCCTCTCCCCTTTTCCATCTCATTCTCATTCCCATTCTCATTATCTAATATCTAATATCTCGTATCTTAATCTTAACATCTTCTTTATACATCTTGATACATAATTACCTATTATCAATCTTTACTTTTAGAATACATTCGGATCGATTAATTTCGACTTATTTAAACTTATTTGAGATTATTTATTAAATAATTTAGGTCTGTCTAATGATTGAAATAATAGGGTTATCGAATACTTGAGATTGTGAAATAAATTATTAGGAATTATTTGATTGATAAATAAAATCTAAAGAAATATATTTATTAAATATTTAGAGTTATCAAATAATTCGTAATAATTTATTTAAGAAATATTTTTAAGAGAGTAAATATTTTTAGGATTCTTATATATTAATTATCATATACCTTTTTAAAGTTTTGTAAAAGATTATTTTAATATATCTTTATCTTTATTTTTATTTATTTCTATTATTTTTAATTATTAATAAAATGTATTTTAATATATTGAATAGTATTTAAATATATTAATCTAAATATTCTTGTTTTTTTTAATATTATTAGAAATCTTATAAAACAAAATAAATCGAAAAATCGATTTGAATGTATTCTAAATACTCGTAAGATTATTTATAATTCTATTTTATTCTATATGAAGTAGATATAGAAAATAAGAAATAAATAGGACTAGAGGCTGGCTGGCGATTATATCGAATCTGAGATATCTGATTATCTGGATAGCTAGATAGATAGGTCAGCTATAATCTATTGTGTTAGCTATTTACTTTAATCGGATCTTGTATGATATTTAAATTCGATTCAAATTCAATTCAATTCGTAGCCGAAGGTAGAGGCGAGCTCGCGAGGTAGGTATGGTATGAGGGGATGTACTCGTAAGTGTCCCCAGATTAGATGAGACGCTTGGACCAGAGTGGATGGGCGGTGGACGGTGGGCTGTAACATGACATGGTATGTACTAGGTACTCCGTTCGGTACATGGTAAGGGTACATACGAGGTGAGGCCGTGAGTTTGGTTTGGTTTTGGGTTTTGGAGAACGTGTTCTTATGTGCATATGATGATTGAGAGTGAAGATTGAGATTGAGATTGAGATTGAGATTGAGATTGAAGATTGAAGATTGAAGATATATTCTAACCGGCTCCAATTGATTCAATTGATTTATTTATTTATTTATGGATTTATTTATGGATTTATTTTGTTAGTTTAGGGTTTACTCGTTCGATTTTTCTCATTTACTAAGGTACTTACTTACCTGGATTTACTTACCTGGGTTGGGTATCGGTATCTTGGTTGATTTTAATTATTTTGGTCTGGTCGGCACGTACATACATACATACATACATAGGTACTTGCATACTTACATACTTACATACACACGTTCCTTTCTGAACGAGTGAGTGGGCGTTCTGTGGATTGGAGATCTGTGGATTGGAAAAATTGGAGGAATCAGAGAAATTGGGAGAATTGGAGGGGAATTTGGATGTTGGAAGGACAATTTGGAGCTGAGGGGAATTGTTGCTTGTGATTGCGATTGTGATTGCGATTGCGATTGCAGGTTTCGAGAATCTGGGTTGCGCGCAACGAACAGAACGAGCGGCTTTTGCGATTCGATTGATTGATTGATTGCTTGCTTGCTTGATAAATTGTATCTGCGGAATTCCTAGCGCATTTCGAGGATTCGAAAAAGGGAAGAAGGAAAAGAAAGGGAGACGGAGGAATCTTGCTACTCTACTTAAACTTCGATATGGAGGGGTTACTCGAACTTCCGTTGCAGATATTGGGGGGATTATGGGAGATGGTGAGGGATACGCCGGCGCATATATTGGGGTTGATTTTGATCGGGTTGGTGGTTGTAGGATTAGGTTGTGTGAGTTTAAGTTTTCTTTCCCTTTGGGGGGGGGGTTTGTTGGGGGTTATGATTATCAGAGAGAGATTTATTCTCTGGGATGGGAATTGAATCTTATACTTTAGAAGTTTGGAAATCGTGCTAATACTATATAATCCAGATATACGCTCTCCTCCTACTCGTCGCGCCTGTCCCCAGACCTCCCTACCCATCCGAAAAAACATACATAACCACCACTCCCTCTGGCACCACCGAAACCAAACCCCTAACCTGTTGGTATGATTCTTGGGTCGCGCATCGCGAAGCCTCGGTTTCGAAGAGTGGTTCATCCGCGCAAAATAATATCCGCACCGGGGCGATCGAACCCGCAACTCTAGAAATGAGTCTGGTGGTGCCGGCATATAATGAAGAGGAACGGTTAATCGGCATGTTGGAAGAAGCCCTTTCGTTTCTCGATACGACATATGGACGTGTGGCGAAAGGAAAAGGGACGGGAACGGGGTATGAGATTTTATTGGTGAATGATGGGAGTCGAGATCGCACGGTGGAGATCGCGTTGGAGTTTTCGCGGAAGAATGATTTGCATGATGTTTTGAGAATCGTGACGTTGGAGGAGAATCGCGGGAAGGGAGGTGCGGTTACGCATGGCATGAGACATGTGAGGGGGGAATATGCGGTGTTTGCTGATGCGGATGGAGCGAGTCGGTTTGCGGATTTGGGGAAGCTTGTAAAGGGGGTTAAGGAGGTGGTGGATGAGGAGGGGAGAGGTGTGGCGGTGGGAAGTAGAGCTTGGTTGGTGGGAAGTGAAGCGGTTGTTAAGGTATTTTTCTCTCTTTTTGATTTCCTCTATTTTTTCTCATCACATTCCATTGGGTGGAGATTGGTAGCGTGACGGAGGGAAACAGTTTACGTTTTCTTTTCTTCACTTCACCATACTATATTTCCTACTTCTACTTCCACCAACCCCCTCTTTACCCCCCAATCCATCCATCCATAAACCTCTCCCAAAAAAAAACAAAAACTAACATCCCTCCCCCATAGCGCTCCGCCCTCCGCAACACCCTAATGCATTCCTTCCACCTCCTCCTCCGTCTCCTCACACCCCCCGCCACCTCCCGCATCCGCGACACCCAATGCGGATTCAAACTCTTCACTCGCGCGGCCCTCCCCCACATCATCCCGTATATGCATGCCGAAGGCTGGATTTTCGACGTCGAAATGCTCATGTTGGCTGAGAGTGCGCCGGGGGTGGAGGATGGAGAGGGGGAGGGGGAGGGGGAGGGAAAAAGAAAGGGAAAAGGAAATGGAAATGGAAATGGAAATGGAAAAGAAAAAGGAATCAAAGTTTCCGAACAGCCGATTGCCTGGCAGGAAGTCGGAGGTAGTAAATTGAATGTGATGTGGGATAGCTTGGGGATGGCGTGGGGATTGGCGGTTTTGAGAGGGGGATGGGAATGGGGGTTTGGAGGAGGAGGTGAGGTGAGGTGAGGTGAGGTGAGATTTTGGGAAAGGGGTGGGATTTTTGTGAGAGGGGATGTGGGATTAGGTTATGTAGGTTGTTTGTTGATAGTTGGTTGATAGCTTGCTTGGTAGTTTGCTTGGTAGATAAATAGATAGATAGATAAATAAGTAAATAAATAAATAGATGGGTTGATAAATAGTGGGTAGTAGGTTACTGGTAGCTGGTTGATAGTAGCTGGTTGATAGTAGCTGGTTGATAGTAGCTGGTTGATAGTAGCTGGTTGATAATAGCTAGTTAATAGATGATTGCACGGATGTATGTATGTATGTACTATGTATGTATAGATAAATGTATTTATATATGCATATATATAAGAAAGAAAGGATAAATAGATAGGCGAGTGGGAATCATATGTGTATGTATGTGTGTATATATATATATACGTATCTGTATATATAAAGAGAGATTTTCACAGTACATCATACCATATTCGAACAGAAGAGATATTAGAATAGAAGTACCTACTTATATACCTAACATGTTCTCGAAGTATGATACTCCTCCCAAATATGCTTTTCAGTAGCTTCATGAAAAATACGATCGATGAAAAGTATTAATTAGGTATAAGTACGTATGTAATCTATAAAAAAGAAGAAGAATTTCGTACATCCCCTCTCTCCTCTTCCCACAACGCCTGCATTACATGTATGCACATCTCTGAACAGTGATTGAATTTCCGGTATCTCCGCGGAAATCTCAAAGACCATAACCTTATTACCAGAATATAACTTTGTGAATCTCTCATCTATCATCTCTCGTAGTCATCTATTTTTCTGTTCATCCTTCCGGATGGACGTGTATCCATAACCTTGATGGATAATTCCTATTTCCCAGAGATCAAATGAGCCCATTGAAGTGGTCTATGACTTCATATGTACATCCTTCACTTCCGGATCCGTCCAGGGAATAGATAAGGCAAAGTAAATATTTACTGAGCCTTCTTTGCAATCTTTGCTTCCTTCTCCATCTTTCTCTCTCTTCTTCTCTTGGCAGCTTCAGGTCCACTCTCGGTATCCAAAACATAATCCCACCATCTGAAACTGCTTGCGTAATTTCCGATAAACTTCTCATGATGAGTATCATGATGTTCAGCACCAGCCCAGAAAGGCAAGAAATGATGTAGCGACCAAGGGAATTCATAACCACTGTGAGCATCAATTGCTTGGAATAGTCTGCACACGATCCAAATATACATGGTCAAAATGTGAAGGTTTCCGGTGAGCATAACCCAGAGAATTGGAGATCCAACAGTCCCGAGACCGAGAACCATAACTTCTATTGGTGATGCGTATTCGGCAGCGAGACCAAAGGGTGCAGAGTATTGATGATGAATTTTGTGAACTTTCTTGTAAAGCCATCCGTAATGCATGGCGCGATGCATCCAATAATGCCAGGTGTCTTCTAAAACGAAAAAGATAGCAACTTGATAGGCGATGGTGAAGATGGATGGGAAAGGGACATCGGTACCCATTCCAAAGTATTTTGCCATTGGGTGGAAGAGGTAAATTTGAGGAAGTTCGACAGTGAAATGGGAAAGGAGAACGAGTTTTGTACATGTCCATTGTTCGGCAGCAGTAGGGATTTTATTCTGGAGAGTAATAGTAAGTGAATGTTGAGTTGGAGATATTGATACTGAGGATTCTGTAAATGTGACGAGGAATTGGAATTGTCTTACCCCTTGAATCTTGTATTTGTTGAAATAAGGAATTTGATCGATGATGATCCAAGGAAGACTTCGACCAAAGTAAAAGACTTCATGCATCACAAAACTCATGATACCAGTGGCAAGGACATCATTTTGCATGTAGGCATACCAACTCTGTTGTATAATTAGTAAGAGTATTTTGGAGAAGATTGAAGATATGTCAATGCAAGGGAAAGGCAGAGATCAACTTACCGCCCAGAGTCTTTCAAATATGTTGAGATGAACATTGTATTTACTCAACTCATCATAAATACCTAAAAAGGTAGCTGGAGTTGCAGCAATGGTTGCATTTGATAAGATATCCATAGCTGCGAATTTAGCTATGGAAAGAGGAAGAAGGAAATCAAAAGATTGAAGAGAATTGTGTTGTAACCAGAAGGAAGAAGAAGGAGGAGGAGGAAGAGGAAGAGGAGGGAGGTTTTTGAGAAGTAGGAAAGTAGTAAAGTACTAATAAAGTACTAAAGTAGAGTAGAGGTGTGTCAGGGTAGGGAATGAGATTAGATGGATGGATGGATGGATGGATGAATTGATGAATTGATAAATTGATAAATTGTTTCTTTTAATATGGATTCTTTGGGATTTGCCTGTCGAACCACAATTGGTTATCGGAAGGGAAAATTCCCGGTAAGGTGTAGGGAGATGTGAATGTGGGTGTGGGTGGGTGTGGCTATGAATATGGGATGGGTACGGCTATTACTTGATTAGGTAAAGGGGAGAGACGGTTGAGTTTTTTGGGTAGAGAGAGAGGGAGAGAGGGAGAGAGGTAAGAAATGATTCAACCTTTTTGGGAAGAAATATCACGTGAATTGGTGGTATCCCAGTTACGATAGTGCGGAGTGTGATCCTTTGTGTGATCGGGATTTGAGATACCGATGGAAGGAATGGGATGGGCTCGGTGGGATCATTTTGGATGAGAAAAGGTCATGGATCAAGTGATGATGAAGTGATGATGAAATGATAATGAAGTGATAATGAGGTGATAATCAAGTGATAATCAAGTGATAATCAAGTGATAATCAAGTGATAATCAAGTGATAATCAAGTGATAATGAAATGATAAATGAGCTGGTGTTTGAAACAGATACTTGATTGGTTATTCGGGATATGAAATAGGTAAATCACATACTGATTACCTAAGTTCAAGATAATACTTCTGGTGTTCTTCAAGTTATCATCACATTTCACACTTCACACTTCTCACTTCTTCGTGTTCGTACCTGAAAATCCATCCACATCCAATCACATACCTAGGATCTTTCCCAACTTTTACCCCTTTTTTCATTTCCCTGCATTGGATACCCGTAGTACTAGTGCTTCGTAGATTTCTTCTGGAATATGTTTATGTAATCACTCTTTTGGTCTCTCAGTCTTCACTCAGTCAGCGTCTTTTCTTCAGTCTTCACTCTTCACCTCGTGACTCGAGCTACATCATCGACTTCATCCACACTCATCCACCCACTCTTCTACTCTTCTACTCTTCTACTCTTCTACTCTTCTACTCTTCTACTCTTCTACTCTTCTACTCTTCCAATCCAAAAACCACCCTCGCTCCCTCCATACTAGATACCCCCACGTGACACTCTCAACCTCCCTCCCTCCTGTAGAAACTTTTCCCCGATGCCAAGCCAAAATAGCTTAGTCATCATTATCAATTGGAAATCTCATCCAATCATCTTTCACCCCGGGACACAGAAATCCCCTACCGCCACATTGTATTTTGACCAGGGGGTGCAATCAAGACCATAATTTTTGATCTTTCATATGATACCTAATGATAATAATCTACCCAGCTACCGCCCTGGGGCTAGAAAAGTCTAGAAATGAAAGAATAGAGAAGGCTAGGGTAGGAATTTTAATCGTAAGATTTATAGGAAATATACTCATCATCCATCTGTCAGTTCATCTTGACCCTGATATTTTGCTTATCCAGAAAGAGTGAGAGAGGAGAAATCAGCTTATTGCTTGCTTGCTTTATATCATTCATTGTTTATTATATTATATTATATTATATTATTTATTTTATCGATACACGAGTATACCACTTGGATTTTTTAACCCTTTTTTATATACCTATACCTACGATTAATGACGGGATATGTTATATGTTGATTCCTAACATTCATTGATTCCTCACTCACTCATTCACTCATATAATAGATTGATTGATTGATTGATTGATTCATAGACAAGAGTCGGAACAATTGCTGTCATACCTACCTTCCTCTTATTATAGCAGATATTATATCTGCAAACTTTACTCACCACCTACATACTTACATACCTATCTACATATCTACAACATCCTCAACCCTCACATACCAACCCTCACATACCAACCCTCATTTCCAAAATGTCAAAACCTTACACCATACAATCCGCAAACGAAGAAAGACGTCGCGTTTACCACGAAGCAGATGTAGTCGTAGTCGGCGCTGGTATATTCGGTTGCGCAATAGCTTATGCACTTGCCCAACAAGGTCGCAGTGTTATTCTGCTCGAACGTTGGCTTAAAGAACCCGATCGTATAGTCGGCGAACTGCTCCAACCAGGTGGTGTTTCCGCACTCGAAAAACTTGGACTCGCACATTGTTTAGAAGGCATTGATTCGATAAGGGTGAAAGGATATGAAGTTATATATCATGGTACACCCGTTTCCATACCTTACCCACCAAATGCCGGCGCAGCACAAGAAGGAGGATTTAGAGGATCGGAGAATGAAAAGAGCACCAGACCAGAGGGAAGAAGTTTTCATCATGGAAGATTTATTTCGCAGTTAAGGAAAGCTTGCGCCAGTCAACCCAATATCACAATTGTCGAAACAGAAGTGACAGAAACCATAACTGGCGGACACAATTCAGCCCAAGTCCTCGGAGTCCATACACGAACTACCAATCCAGCTACGGGCGAAAAAGAAGCAGATTGTTATTTTGGTCATCTCACAATCATCGCAGATGGATATGCCTCCAAATTTCGCAAGCAATATATCAACAAAACCCCAGTGGTCAAAAGTAAATTCTACGCTCTAGAATTAATCGATTGTCCCATGCCAGCTCCCAATCATGGAATCGTAGTCCTCTCAGACGTCTCCCCAGTTCTTCTCTATCAAATCGGCACTCACGAAACTCGCGCTCTAATAGATATTCCCGACAACATCCCCGCTGCATCTGCCGCGGCAGGTGGCGTACGGAATTATATCCATACCGTCGTCCTCCCAGTCCTCCCACCACAAGTTCGACCCTGTTTCCTCAAAGCCCTCGAAGATGGCAAAATTCCCCGCAGCATGCCAAATAGTTTTCTCCCTCCGTCCACCCAAACTCAAAAAGGAGTGCTTCTCCTTGGTGATGCAATGAATATGCGTCATCCCCTAACTGGTGGTGGTATGACTGTAGCCTTTAATGATGTTGTTCTCCTATCCTCTTTACTTTCTCCCTCCAACATCCCAAATCTAAACGACACGGTTGCTATAAGTAAAGCCATGAAAGAATTCCACTGGCGTCGCAAATCTCTTTCCTCCATCATCAACATCCTCGCCCAAGCTCTCTATGCGCTTTTCGCAGCTAATGATCCACAACTCAAGGCATTACAAAAAGGATGTTTTCATTATTTCAAGAGAGGAGGAAATTGTATAGAAGGTCCTGCAGGATTATTGGCGGGAATCATTAGACAACCGTTAGTATTAATTTATCACTTTTTTTCAGTGGCAGTCCTGGCGATTTGGATCTTGATGGGAGATATTATGGGAGGGGTCAAGGGAATTTGGAAGGCTCCGTGGGCAATAGAACAGAGTATGGAGGTTTTTTGGAAGGCATGTGTAGTTATCGTTCCATTTATGTGGAGCGAGATGAGAAGTTAGAGGAAGGTGGAGGTTGTGAAGGGGTAGGAGTAAGGGAAGAAGGAAGTTGTAATGTTTGATGAATGAGATGATGAGATTGTGGAATGTGGAATGTGGAACGTGTTTTGATGATTAGAGGAAGATGCACATGATATACTCAAGATGATGAAAGTTTTTCATGGCTTGTCATTTGTTTTGTTGTGGTGTGTTGTAGTGTGTTGTGTTGTGGTGTGGTGTATTGTGTTTCTGATAGCAAGCGAAGCTTTATGTTTTTAAGCATATTAATAGGCGATTAATGGATTGAGAGGGAGGGGAAGAGGTAGGGGAAAGGGAAGGGGGAGAAGTGGAGAGAGGATAGTGAGAGAGAGGATAGAATGGAATAGAAGTCGTGATGAAATTCTGGAGGTTCTTTTATAGAACATACATGTATGCATGTATGTATGTATGCATGCATACAGATTTTCTGCTAAAGAGATAGATAGATAGAGAGATAGAGAGATAGAGAGATAGAGAGATAGAGAGATAGAGAGATAGAGAGATAGAGAGATAGAGAGATAGAGAGATAGAGAGATAGAGAGATAGAGAGATAGAGAGATGGAGATGGAGGGAGAGATGGAGGGAGAGATGGAGACAGCGAAATGGAGAGAGAGATAGAGATAGAGATCCTACATAGGTAACTTATAATCAATTAATTAATTAATTAACATAATACCCGTATTAATACTCTATCTGATTTTTGAGATTATTGGAGGTGTTGAAGTAGTTGAAGTAGTTGAAGTAGTTGAAATAATTGAAATAATTGAAATAATTGAAATAATTGAAGTAATTGAAGTAATTGAAGTAATTGAAGTAGTTGAAGTAGTTGAAGTAGTTGAAGTAGTTGAAGTAATTGAAATAATTGAAATAATTGAAATAATTGAAATAATTGAAATAATTGAAATAATTGAAATAATTGAAATATTGAAATAATTGAACTAATTGAAATAATTGAAATAATTGAAATAATTGAAATAATTGAAGTAATTGAGTAATGAAGTAATTGAAGTAATTGAAGTAGTTGAAGTAGTCG